>NC_069505.1:512244890-512544890 GCF_027579735.1 Bombina bombina | reverse complement strand
CAATAATCAGATTCGTGTTATTTCAATAGCTCTCCTTTGTACTGTGCAGTATTCACTATATAAGAGACATCGTTTTCTAATATTGAATCTGAGGATATATTTAATATTATATAGAGAGATTTTTTTGTAGCTACGAAATATACTTTATTAGTATCTTTATATTGTTATATCTCCGGTATCAGTCCCTATATAAGTGTTCACAATTAATTACCAACTATGCATATGTGATTGTACTGTTTAAATAAAAGCTAAAATGGCTAATGATGTCAGTTTGTTACTGTGATCTCAGATTTCAGTCAGTAGTTTATCTTAGTTTTTTATCTAAAGCTGTAATATTCACAGTACTTGCAATTTGAGAATATATTTAATGTTATATAGAGGGATTTATATGTAATTATACGATACACTTTATCGGTATCTTTACAATATTGTATCTATGATATCCCCTCATATATATATGTTAACAGTGAATCATCAACTAAGCTTATACATTTTCGCTGTAAAAATAAAAGCTGAAGTAGCTGATGTTGTCAGTTAGCTATAGTAGTCTCTGATTTCTGTCAGTGAGTTGTTCTCAATTTGTATCTAGATCACCCTTTATACACGGTTAGCCATTATAATATTGGGCAACTGTAGTGATTACGGTACTTATAATTGTGTTATCACAATAAGGGCTCAAATAGCCAGTATAAACACCTATCCGTTATACCCTTATGAGGTTAACAGGTGTCCATTAAAGTATATGCCCAGATTATCACTTCACACGGCTAGCGGTTATAACTTTAAAATATAAGACCGTAGTTTGCCCTTATGCTATTGTGTATAAAACAGTAATTTGCTCTTATGATATTCGCAGAAGATTTTCAGATTATATGCCAGCACTATCGATTTACACAACTAGCTGTTATGGCTATTAAATTATCGGAAGGTAGTTTTCTCTTAATAGTTGGCCACTAACAGCTGGAAAGATATTTAATATACGGTCCGGGTTGCCACTATATTTGTTATAGGTTTTAGAGTAAGCTATGCCATTAAAAAAGAAACTGAATGGGGTATTAACAAATACCCTTCCCTAACATGTTTCGCCGATAGCGTTTCGGCTTTTGAAAAAGCCGAAACGCTATCGGCGAAACATGTTAGGGAAGGGTATTTGTTAATACCCCATTCAGTTTCTTTTTTAATGGCATAGCTTACTCTAAAACCTATAACAAATATAGTGGCAACCCGGACCGTATATTAAATATCTTTCCAGCTGTTAATGGCCAACTATTAAGAGCAAACTACCTTCCGATAATTTAATAGCCATAACAGCTAGTTGTGTAAATCGATAGTGCTGGCATATAATCTGAAAATCTTCTGCGAATATCATAAGAGCAAATTACTGTTTTATACACAATAGCATAAGGGCAAACTACGGTCTTATATTTTAAAGTTATAACCGCTAGCCGTGTGAAGTGATAATCTGGGCATATACTTTAATGGACACCTGTTAACCTCATAAGGGTATAACGGATAGGTGTTTATACTGGCTATTTGAGCCCTTATTGTGATAACACAATTATAAGTACCGTAATCACTACAGTTGCCCAATATTATAATGGCTAACCGTGTATAAAGGGTGATCTAGATACAAATTGAGAACAACTCACTGACAGAAATCAGAGACTACTATAGCTAACTGACAACATCAGCTACTTCAGCTTTTATTTTTACAGCGAAAATGTATAAGCTTAGTTGATGATTCACTGTGAACATATATATATGAGGGGATATCATAGATACAATATTGTAAAGATACCGATAAAGTGTATCGTATTAATTACATATAAATCCCTCTATATAACATTAAATATATTCTCAAATTGCAAGTACTGTGAATATTACAGCTTTAGATAAAAAACTAAGATAAACTACTGACTGAAATCTGAGATCACAGTAACAAACTGACATCATTAGCCATTTTAGCTTTTATTTAAACAGTACAATCACATATGCATAGTTGGTAATTAATTGTGAACACTTATATAGGGACTGATACCGGAGATATAACAATATAAAGATACTAATAAAGTATATTTCGTAGCTACAAAAAAATCTCTCTATATAATATTAAATATATCCTCAGATTCAATATTAGAAAACGATGTCTCTTATATAGTGAATACTGCACAGTACAAAGGAGAGCTATTGAAATAACACGAATCTGATTATTGATAAACCTATTTCATATAGACCATCTTAAGAATAATGTCTCCATTACTACACTATATTAGATGAAAGAACAGCCACAATCTAAAGCACTTTATTAATACCTTAACTTGTGGACCAATACAAGTACAATAACAGTATTAAACCACCCGTCAGAAGCTCTAAGATATTACTTTGGTGAAAGAAAGCCAGACATCGATTGCCACTAAGCATAAATCACTGGAGCCCATAACCAGTGAATTACTAATATTCTTATTATTGGAAATATAAAACTTCAAACTTGTAAAATAAAGTTATATTAAAGTACACCAAGCATCTACATAAGCCATATAACAATTCTATAAACCTTCAGATGTTGTAACTTTTCTTTTGAATATAGAATTGGAACTATGACTAAATAAATATTACCTTTATATACATCAACCAAAAGTATAACAAGAAAGGTTAGAAATAACCATCTCAGTCAATTACATATAATTTGTTTATGACTGTGCTACGCTATATGGGAACAACTGTATGAGGGAATACTAAACCATACAGTGGTGTACTATATAAATAGACACAAGTATATTATCTATTTGAAAGAGCTATATTATTTCATACAAATACACCTAAATAATATTTTAGGTCCGTGGAAATTTATTTACCAAATATTCCGAGCCACTACCATCATTACTAGAATTGCTATGTGTTTTTAAAAATGCACACATCCACACACCACACATTTTTTATCTATTAGAGAATTAATAAAAGTTATGTTTTAATTTTTCCATCAACCCTTTGGCCCCTAGTGGTTGTTTAAGTCGCATTTAGACCTTAACCTCACTTTTAGGAATAGAAGTGCTACCTAAGTGCATTCTTTTAGTCTTCACCTTCTCTAGGTACAGACTATATTCGTAGCTATTGATTTATATTTTGGCGGCCACAAAGCTGTGTATCGCCAGGGCATGGAAACAAACTGACCCGCCCACTATTACTACTGTTTGTGAGGTGGTACAATACCTGGCTAAAATGGAAAAATTTGCATATAATGCCTTAGAGCGGATGGAAGATTATTGGGCGATTTGGGAAGACTGGATCAAAATCCAATAACATGAATGCCAGGTAGATTGGGCGGAACTTGCCTAAAAACTCAATCTGTTGAACATAATTATCCCCCCTCCCCCCTTAAAATTACATTTTTTTTTCTCTCCTCTTCCCCTCTCTCTTCCCTTTCTCTCTTCCCTTTCTCTCTTCACCCCCCCTCCCACTAGCTGACTCCCTTTCCCTCTCTCCTTCCCTTTAACCCCACCCTTATCCTTGACCAACAAACAATAAACAACACGACCAGCCGAGGCAACCTGATTGACCTATTCTAGTTCAGGATTCATAGTTGATAGCCCAGGTTTTCAGCAGTACATATTAATCATATTTGTTTTGTTTATTGAGATTCCAATTAAACTAAATGTGACGGCATGAACAGAAGTTTCTACATATGTCTTGAGATTACTGTACATTTGTGTCCTTTGCATGCAGGTACCGAGCTTTGATGTAAATTGTGAATTACTTGTAATGCTTTTGTGACTGCTTCTGTAACGTCCTTTTACTGTATGCTTTTTTGAATCTCAATAAAATCTGTTTAAACTAAAAAAAAAAAAAAAAAAAAAAAAAAAAAACCCGAGTAGAAGAGCCTAAATCTGGAGGATATTTCCTCAGGTTCCGCTGGCTTTCCTCAGCGGAGTCAAGGACAGCCAATACACCTTCAGAATCTACTGAAGAAAGCTCCTCCTCAGTTGATGAGATAGATTAACTAATGCAGGTCTTAAAAGAATACTGAGTCCTGTATCTGAGGAAACATGTCTAACCCTTCATCTTCCAGTGTTAGAAATAGAAAAGGCATTCAGCGCAGCAGAAACAGCCAATTAAAACTGTGCTGCAAAGTCCACTGGAAGGAAACCGTACCCCAAATAACTACTGAGTTGAGCCACAGGGTACTGCTTGTCACAGCTTAGGAGACGGGGACTTAGGAAAAAGACATGGCATGTCTTGGACCAATCTGAGAGACTGAGAACTGAGAGGGGTAAAAAAGAATGAGCTGACCTGGGATTCTTAAAACCTTCTTCCCCTTAACAATAAAAATATTAGACAGACTGATTAGAAAACGAGTACCAATCAGGAGTGAATACTTCCAAGTAGTATATAGGAGCTGACACTGCAGCTATCCCAGAATAAAATAGATCAGGAGCAACCTGACCCCCATAAAATTAATCTTTTTTTTTTATCTAATTTTGGTAAAGACTTTAAAACATCCCCATTAGCTATAAACATGGAAAAAACGTTAACATACTCCTTTCTGGGACTGCACTCAGATACAATAAAAGCAAGTAACAAACAAAAGCATAGTACTTATTAAAGATCCCAGCTAAACTGGGAGCACTTGCCACCTCCCGGCCATCTAACCAACTCCCAACACAGGCGCACAGACTGCAAGCTCAGATCGCAGTCTGAGAAATGGGCCCCGACGAACAAGCATGTCTGTCCACGTGGGGCACCGCCCGCAGAAAGGACCATCCCTGTAGCCCCATGAGAATGCGCGCAAAGCTGCCGCTGCAAAAATTGCTAAGCTTTCTCCGTGAAGATAGAGAATTAGCCCCACATCATTATATGATAAAGGATAAACGCCCTCAAAGTCACATATCTTACGGTAGTAAGGATAGTGGCTAAAACCACTTCTACTGCCAGTTGTGAAAATATCCCTGCTGATTAGAGGCATAATCCCCCAAGCTGCTCAAAAAACAATTAATATCCCAAGAGGAAAATATCAAACGGTCCCCAGATCACTTACATGAGGAAAAGAGGTGCCAACTGGTCACCTATAAAGTCCACTGCCTTTTGTAGATCCCCAATTAAAAATAGTCAGAAATAGTCCAGGAGCTAACAATCACCAATACTCTTACTAAGAGGATTACATGGCTACCTAGAACCCCAGTCCTATCTTGCAGGTAAACTACCCATTAAAGGACTTCCAGAACTCTTCAGAGCACTTTCTTCGCCAACCTCCTAGTTAACTAGGCAAAGACTGGGGGAGTAGGGGAAGTCGAAGGGATATTTATAGCTTTGGCTGGGGTGTCTTTGCCTCCTCCTGGTAGCCAGGAGTTGTATTCCCAACAGTAATGAATGAATTTGAGGACTCTCCCTGCCTTTGGAAAGAAAACAGGAATAAGATTGGTTGGTTTAGATATCAGTCATACGATTCCTGTTTCTTATTGGGTGAAATACGTTTTTTAAAAAAGTCCTGTCTTCACAAAGGGTATTGAGCATAGTCAGTAGTAGATACACTTTTAAACAAAATGGGCTGCAGTTTGAGAGGCTCCCAAGCTCAAAATCTTAAAGAGAAAACATGTCCCTCTTCTTTTGTGTTATATTCTTTTCTCTTTAAGATGGTAAGCTTGAGTGCTCAAGGACATGGCTCTCATACCCTTTGTGAAGATCTAAATATAGGGACTTTTTGTATTTTTTTTATAAGGTTTGTGTAATCTATGTAACATACCCTTGTATAACCTGTAATTGTAACTCTCGTACTGTTTGTACCCATATAACCCATATTGACTCTTAGCGTGAAATAAATACATTTATCAAGTAAGTTTACATTTTGTTTTCTTTCAAATGATGGTGAGAGTCCATGAATCATCACATGTGGGATCTAATACCAAAACAATGAAGGTCACAAGACCGCCAGAATAGGACAAAAAGTTTAAGGCAGGGACAAAAACTAATCAGGCACAGTGGCTAGCAGTACTTTCCTGAAAAATAAAAATGTAATTAAAAATACAGGGCAAGAACAATTTATAATAAAATCACAAAATAATACTGGTACCAAAAGTGTAAAAAAACATAATTTATGTAAGAACTTACCTGATAAATTCATTTCTTTCATATTAGCAAGAGTCCATGAGCTAGTGACGTATGGGATATACATTCCTACCAGGAGGGGCAAAGTTTCCCAAACCTCAAAATGCCTATAAATACACCCCTCACCACACCCACAATTCAGTTTAACGAATAGCCAAGAAGTGGGGTGATAAAAAAGTGCGAAAGCATATAAAATAAGGAATTGGAATAATTGTGCTTTATACAAAAATCATAACCACCACAAAAAAGGGTGGGCCTCATGGACTCTTGCTAATATGAAAGAAATGAATTTATCAGGTAAGTTCTTACATAAATTATGTTTTCTTTCATGTAATTAGCAAGAGTCCATGAGCTAGTGACGTATGGGATAATGATTACCCAAGATGTGGATCTTTCCACGCAAGAGTCACTAGAGAGGGAGGGATAAAATAAAGACAGCCAATTCCTGCTGAAAATAATCCACACCCAAAATAAAGTTTAATGAAAAACATAAGCAGAAGATTCAAACTGAAACCGCTGCCTGAAGTACTTTTCTACCAAAAACTGCTTCAGAAGAAGAAAATACATAAAAATGGTAGAATTTAGTAAAAGTATGCAAAGAGGACCAAGTTGCTGCTTTGCAAATCTGATCAATCGAAGCTTCATTCCTAAACGCCCAGGAAGTAGAAACTGACCTAGTAGAATGAGCTGTAATCCTTTGAGGCGGAGTTTTACCCGACTCAACAAAGGCAAGATGAATTAAAGATTTCAACCAAGATGCCAAAGAAATGGCAGAAGCTTTCTGGCCTTTTCTAGAACCGGAAAAGATAACAAATAAACTAGAAGTCTTTCGGAAAGACTTAGTAGCTTCAACATAATATTTCAAAGCTCTAACAACATCCAAAGAATGTAACGATTTCTCCTTAGAATTCTTAGGATTAGGACATAATGAAGGAACCACAATTTCTCTACTAATGTTGTTGGAATTCACAACTTTAGGTAAAAATTCAAAAGAAGTTCGCAACACTGCCTTATCCTGATGAAAAATCAGAAAAGGAGACTCACAAGAAAGAGCAGATAATTCAGAAACTCTTCTGGCAGAAGAGATTGCCAAAAGGAACAAAACTTTCCAAGAAAGTAATTTAATGTCCAATGAATGCATAGGTTCAAACGGAGGAGCTTGAAGAGCCCCTAGAACCAAATTCAAACTCCAAGGAGGAGAAATTGACTTAATGACAGGTTTTATACGAACCAAAGCTTGTACAAAACAATGAATATCAGGAAGATTAGCAATCTTTCTGTGAAAAAGAACAGAAAGAGCAGAGATTTGTCCTTTCAAGGAACATGCGGACAAACCTTTATCTAAACCATCCTGAAGAAACTGTAAAATTCTTGGAATTCTAAAAGAATGCCAAGAAAAATGATGAGAAAGACACCAAGAAATATAAGTCTTCCAGACTCTATAATATATCTCTCTGGATACAGATTTACGAGCCTGTAACATAGTATTAATCACAGAGTCAGAGAAACCTCTTTGATTAAGAATCAAGCGTTCAATCTCCATACCTTTAAATTTAAGGATTTGAGATCCTGATGGAAAAAAGGACCTTGCGACAGAAGGTCTGGTCGTAGCGGAAGAGTCCACGGATGGCAAGAGGCCATCCGGACAAGATCCGCATACCAAAACCTGTGAGGCCATGCTGGAGCTACCAGCAGAACAAACGAGCATTCCTTCAGAATCTTGGAGATTACTCTTGGAAGAAGAACTAGAGGCGGAAAGATATAAGCAGGATGATACTTCCAAGGAAGTGATAATGCATCCATTGCTTCCGCCTGAGGATCCCGGGATCTGGACAGATACCTGGGAAGTTTCTTGTTTAGATGAGACGCCATCAGATCTATTTCTGGAAGCTCCCATATTTGAACAATATGAAGAAATACCTCTGGGTGAAGAGACCATTCGCCCGGATGCAACGTTTGGCGACTGAGATAATCCGCTTCCCAATTGTCTATACCTGGGATATGAACCGCAGAGATTAGACAGGAGCTGGATTCCGCCCAAACCAGAATTCGAGATACTTCTTTCATAGCCAGAGGACTGTGAGTCCCTCCTTGATGATTGCTGTATGCCACAGTTGTGACATTGTCTGTCTGAAAACAAATGAACGATTCTCTCTTCAGAAGAGGCCAAGACTGAAGAGCTCTGAAAATTGCACGGAGTTCCAAAATATTGATCGGTAATCTCACCTCCTGAGATTCCCAAACTCCTTGTGCCGTCAGAGATCCCCACACAGCTCCCCAACCTGTGAGACTTGCATCTGTTGAAATTACAGTCCAGGTCGGAAGCACAAAAGAAGCCCCCTGAATTAAACGATGGTGATCTGTCCACCACGTTAGAGAGTGTCGTACAATCGGTTTTAAAGATATTAATTGAGATATCTTTGTGTAATCCCTGCACCATTGATTCAGCATACAGAGCTGAAGATGTCGCATGTGAAAACGAGCAAAGGGGATCGCGTCCGATGCAGCAGTCATAAGACCTAGAATTTCCATGCATAAGGCTACTGAAGGGAATGATTGTGACTGAAGGTTTCGACAAGCTGAAATAAATTTTAGACGTCTCTTGTCTGTTAAAGACAGAGTCATGGACACTGAATCTATCTGGAAACCCAGAAAAGTTACCCTTGTCTGAGGAATCAATGAACTTTTTGGTAAATTGATCCTCCAACCATGATCTTGAAGAAACAACACAAGTCGATTCGTATGAGATTCTGCTAAATGTAAAGACTGAGCAAGTACCAAGATATCGTCCAAATAAGGAAATACCACAATACCCTGTTCTCTGATTACAGACAGAAGGGCACCGAGAACCTTTGTAAAAATTCTTGGAGCTGTAGCTAGGCCAAACGGCAGAGCCACAAACTGGTAATGCTTGTCCAGAAAAGAGAATCTCAGGAACTGATAATGATCTGGATGAATCGGAATATGCAGATAAGCATCCTGTAAATCTATTGTGGACATATAATGCCCTTGCTGAACAAAAGGCAAGATAGTCCTTACAGTTACCATTTTGAACGTTGGTATCCTTACATAACGATTCAATATTTTTAGATCCAGAACTGGTCTGAAGGAATTCTCCTTCTTTGGTACAATGAAGAGATTTGAATAAAACCCCATCCCCTGTTCCAGAACTGGAACTGGCATAATTACTCCAGCCAACTCTAGATCTGAAACACAATTCAGAAATGCTTGAGCTTTCACTGGATTTACTGGGACACGGGAAAGAAAAAATCTCTTTGCAGGAGGTCTCATCTTGAAACCAATTCTGTACCCTTCTGAAACAATGTTCTGAATCCAAAGATTGTGAACAGAATTGATCCAAATTTCTTTGAAAAAACGTAACCTGCCCCCTACCAGCTGAGCTGGAATGAGGGCCGCACCTTCATGTGGACTTAGAAGCAGGCTTTGCCTTTCTAGAAGGCTTGGATTTATTCCAGACTGGAGATGGTTTCCAAACTGAAACTGCTCCTGAGGATGAAGGATCAGGCTTTTGTTCTTTGTTGAAACGAAAGGAACGAAAACGATTATTAGCCCTGTTTTTACCCTTAGATTTTTTATCCTGTGGTAAAAAAGTTCCTTTCCCACCAGTAACAGTTGAGATAATGGAATCCAACTGAGAACCAAATAATTTGTTACCCTGGAAAGAAATGGAAAGTAGAGTTGATTTAGAAGCCATATCAGCATTCCAAGTTTTAAGCCATAAAGCTCTTCTAGCTAAAATAGCTAGAGACATAAACCTGACATCAACTCTGATAATATCAAAAATGGCATCACAGATAAAATTATTAGCATGCTGAAGAAGAATAATAATATTATGAGAATCATGATCTGTTACTTGTTGTGCTAAAGTCTCCAACCAAAAAGTTGAAGCTGCAGCAACATCAGCCAAAGATATAGCAGGTCTAAGAAGATTACCTGAACACAGATAAGCTTTTCTTAGAAAGGATTCAATTTTCCTATCTAAAGGATCTTTAAACAAAGTACCATCTGACGTAGGAATAGTAGTACGTTTAGCAAGGGTAGAAATAGCCCCATCAACTTTAGGGATTTTGTCCCAAAATTCTAATCTGTCAGACGGCACAGGATATAATTGCTTAAAACGTTTAGAAGGAGTAAATGAATTACCCAATTTATCCCATTCTCTGGAAATTACTTCAGAAATAGCATTAGGAACAGGAAAAACTTCTGGAATAACCACAGGAGATTTAAACACCTTATCTAAACGTTTAGAATTAGTATCAAGAGGACCAGAATCCTCTATTTCTAAAGCAATTAGTACTTCTTTAAGTAAAGAACGAATAAATTCCATTTTAAATAAATATGAAGATTTATCAGCATCAATCTCTGAGACAGAATCCTCTGAACCAGAAGAGTCATCAGAATCAGAATGATGATGTTCATTTAAAAATTCATCTGTAGAGAGAGAAGTTTTAAAAGATTTTTTATGTTTACTAGAAGGAGAAATAACAGACATAGCCTTCTTGATGGATTCAGAAACAAAATCTCTTATGTTATCAGGAACATTCTGCACCTTAGATGTTGAGGGAACTGCAACAGGCAATGGTACATTACTAAAGGAAATATTATCTGCTTTAACAAGTTTGTCATGACAATTAATACAAACAACAGCCGGAGGAATAGCTACCAAAAGTTTACAGCAGATACACTTAGCTTTGGTAGTTCCAGCACTAGACAGCGATTTTCCTGAAGTATCTTCTGACTCAGATGCAACGTGAGACATCTTGCAATATGTAAGAGAAAAAACAACATATAAAGCAAAATTGATCAAATTCCTTAAATGACAGTTTCAGGAATGGGAAAAAATGCCAATAAACAAGCTTCTAGTAACCAGAAGCAAAGAAAAAATGAGACTGAAATAATGTGGAGACAAAAATGACGCCACATCCGGAACGCCGACATTTTTGGCGCAAAAGGACGTAAAAAAAATGACGCAACTTCCGGCGACACGTATGACGCCGGAAACAGAAAAGATTTTTTGCGGCAAAAAAATCCGCGCCAAGAATGACGCAATAAAATGAAGCATTTTCAGCCCCCGCGAGCCTAACAGCCCACAGGGAAAAAAAGTCAAATTTTTAAGGTAAGAAAAAATGATTGATTCAAACGCATTATCCCAAATATGAAACTGACTGTCTGAAAATAAGGAATGTTGAACATTCTGAGTCAAGGCAAATAAATGTTTGAATACATATATTTAGAACTTTATAAATAAAGTGCCCAACCATAGCTTAATAAGATTTACTTACCCCAAGACACTCATCTACATGTTTGTAGAAAGCCAAACCAGTACTGAAACGAAAATCAGCAGAGGTAATGGTATATAAATAAGAGTATATCGTAGATCTGAAAAGGGAGGTAAGAGATGAATCTCTACGACCGATAACAGAGAACCTATGAAATAGACCCCGTAGAAGGAGATCACTGCATTCAAATAGGCAATACTCTCCTCACATCCCTCTGACATTCACTGCACGCTGAGAGGAAAACCGGGCTCCAACTTGCTGCGGAGCGCATATCAACGTAGAATCTAGCACAAACTTACTTCACCACCTCCATAGGAGGCAAAGTTTGTAAAACTGAATTGTGGGTGTGGTGAGGGGTGTATTTATAGGCATTTTGAGGTTTGGGAAACTTTGCCCCTCCTGGTAGGAATGTATATCCCATACGTCACTAGCTCATGGACTCTTGCTAATTACATGAAAGAAATGTCCACATCCTAGGCTACAAGTAACAGTAGTTTCCTGCCGAAAAGCAGATCAGGAAAGGCATCAAAATGTAAAACTTAGTAAACGTATGTGAAGTGGACGTGGTACTTCTATAAATCTGGTCAAGTGAACCATCATTCTGACACAAGAGATAGCCATGGGTCTAGTTGGATGAGGAGTAATACGCTAAAGAGGGGGGGGGGGGGGAATTCACCTAGACGAGATTGGGCTTTCTGATCAAACTCTAAAGCCAAGCTGCTTAAGTAGTAGTTGTAGCCTTGTGACCCTTGTGGGTCAAGAAAAATGAATAAAAAAAAGGCAGAAGTCTAGAAGACTTTGCGACTTCCACATAAATCTTAAAGCAATAGCCTTAAAGTTCCGGCCCGGGGGCAATATGCGGCCCTCAAAATAGTTTAATCTGGCCCTCTCTTGTTTATTAGGTAAATTATTAATTTGGCCCCATCAATTTTTGTTAGGGTTCTAAGAGGTGTGACAAGTTGATGTTCTATATAGGCACTGACAAGATAAATATAACGATAAGCATGCATTATCCAGTGTAGATTCCCATTATGCACTGCTTGGATAAATTTTACTTTTTATTCAGTTCAAGAAAGATCACTTCACTTGGCATTCACAAGATAAATATACATAACTGTGTATGTCTTTTGTGGACTACAGTTCCTACCATGCACTACTACTTGGGTAAAAGTCACTTCCAGTTTCTAGTATATCCAGTTCAAGTGGCCCCCCATGGGAGAAGAACATTTGGCAAGTGGCGTTTGGATACAATGAGCTTGATACTCCTGTCTTAAAGGGACAATGTACTGTAAAACTGGTTTCTCATTAATGTGTTTCCAATTATTTGTTACACTAGTGGCAGAGTTAAAAAATGCATGGGGAATTCAACTACCCCCATCAATTGCACACCTACAAGAGAACAACTCCTCGGACCCATCAGCTACAAGAGAGGGCCCACCCTGAGCCCCCTCCCAACACAAATCTGCTTAGAACAGGACTCTGCTCTCTGACTAAAGCTGACAGCTTCACTAAGTTGTGAGCTGAACTATCTATGTACAAGAACTGCCTCCACGTCAGAAGGGTAACTTAGGATGTAGAATGTTTGCTGGTTATTTATTGTTTGTTCACTTAAGGTTAATTTGTTATCTAATTTCTTGACATATGCCACACGACATCCTCACACCCCACTAGACCCCGTACACCTTATATCCGTTTTGGGGTTGTTACCATAAACACCACAAATATACATCTGTGCATACACATGACAATACATCACTCATATATCCTCTTTATCGCATTTACCTCCCTGGGCGTAAAAGAAAAAAAAAAAAATTTTTTTGTTGCTTTCTTTCAAACATGACTATGAATCACTACTGCCATTGATTATACTTTACTTATCAGCACTCATAGATACCGCACTTCACAAACAACCACGCTAGTCACAGGTTTTAGACTAGGGCTACTACCCCTAGTGTTTTCCTTCTTTTGTTGAATTACTGAATTGTTTACTGGTAATTATTCACAACAAGTGTTATTGCATATTATTGTTTTGTTATTGACATTCTATCCGCATTGTTGTGCATATTAAGGTTACAACTTTATCATTTGATACCCTTTTACCATCCCCTACCCTACCCCAATACCCCCATTCCCTGTGACTTCCCAACTTCCCCCTCACCACCCCCCTGGCATAACAAAAAATGCATTCACACATAAACAAGAACGTCCCACGAGGGATCGAATTATTCACTATAAACGTGAAAGGGTTAAATAACCCAGGAAAAAGATCCATAGTCTTAAGAGACCTCCAAAAACTGAAAGGTGACATCATACTCCTCCAGGAGACCCATTTTAAGAGGGGCCATGAACCCAAGTGGGTTCAGAAACACTACACACAGGCATTCTTTGCATCAAATTCAAATAAACACAACGGCGTGGGTATTTTACTCCACTCCAGGATCTCGTTTCAACACACTCAGACAATAAAAGATTCAGAAGGCCGCTATATCATTGTCACAGGCCTGTTATACAATAATCCGGTGACAATAGTGAACCTCTATTCCCCTAACACACTTCAAGCTCCCTTCTTTAAAAAATTAAAACAAACGATTCTAGAAGTACAGACAGGCATTCTCATCATGGGGGGGACTTCAACGTAGCCCTAAACCCAACACTAGACACCTCAGACGGCTCCTCCAGCACCACCTCTAAAACCCTCAAAACAATTGGCTCCCTCTTGAGAGACCTAAAGATCCATGACATTTGGCGTATAACCCATCCCAATTCAAAAGACTACACCTTCTTTTCCCACCCCCACAACAAATATTCAAGAATTGATTATGTTTTTACAGATACCCTAGGTCTAACACTCATATCAGACAGTAAAATCCACCCAATAACTTGGTCAGATCATGCCCCCGTCTCATGCACAATCCAATGGCCAGACCTGCCAGTCTCCTCCTTTGTGTGGAGATTAGACAACATAACTACGCAAAATGAAATTAATAAAACGCTTCAGGAATACTTCCAACTGAATCTAACCGACAACCTGCCCCTCACAACCATATGGGAAGCACACAAATGTGTCCTAAGAGGGGAACTCATTAAGTTAAAGGCCAAACAACAGAGGCTGAAAAGGGAGAGACTTAATGCTCTTCTAACCCAACTCTCACACCACGAAACCTCCCATAAACGAGACCCCCTTAACACATCCCTCTTGGCTAGACTAAAACAGACCAAAACAGACCTCTTAAACCACTTACAAGAGGAGCAACAAAGAAAAGCCCTCTTTCTGAAACAAATGTTCTATGACCAGAACAATAAAGCCGGGAAGTCGCTAGCACGCGCCATAGCTCAGCGTAAACTTAACACCCATATCCATGAGATCACCGACAAGCTGAACAGAACACAACATGACGCCAAAAACATTGCCAAAACCTTCCGTGAATACTACAGTATTTTGTACAACCTACACCCCAATACATCAGACCCCACTGAATCCCCAAACAGCACTCCCAGTGCCACGCAACAATACCTAGCTAGAGCAGAAACTCCATCCCTTTCAGAGGAGGAAAAATCCTCCTTGGAAACACCATTTACCCTAACATAAATCTTAAACACCATCAAAGAACTGCCCACAGGGAAAAGCCCTGGCCCCGATGGACTGGGATCTAAATACTATAAAATATTTGCCCAAACCCTGGCCCCTCACCTCCTGGCCATATTTAACAATACAGCCGAGATAGCTTCCCTTCCCGAGTCCATGCTAGAAGCGCATGTAATTGTACTCCCAAAACCCGGTAAACCCCCTAATAAACCCGAAAACTTCCGCCCAATTTCCCTACTTAATTCGGACATAAAGCTACTAGCCAAATTGCTTGCGAACAGACTTAATAGATTTCTACCCCAACTCATTGCCACCGATCAAGTTGGCTTTATCCCGAACAGAGAAGCGAGGGATAACACACTTAAAGTGATACAACTTCTTACCCATGCCCGTAACACCAACACTCCCATGTCCCTTCTCTCTACTGATGCCGAAAAGGCGTTCGACCGCGTCAACTGGTCCTTCATGCTCGCTACTCTAACCAAAATGAATATTGGCCCAAAATTTCTAAATATGATAATGTCCCTGTACTCGTCGCCTAATGCCAGAGTGCACGTTAACGGTGTCCTATCGGACCCATTCAAAATAACTAACGGTACCAGACAGGGCTGTCCGTTATCACCGATCCTATTTGCAATCACGATGGAACCCTTAGCTTGTAGAATAAGAGACAACCCCAAAATTAAAGGCCTTCAAATTCAATCCACAATCTACAAATTGGCCATGTATGCGGACGATGTCTTAATTATCTTAACTGACACGGCCCATTCGTTACCCGAGGTCTTAAAAGAATTTGAACAATTTGGTCTAGTATCCAACTTCCATCTAAATCTCAACAAATCGGAACTCCTTAACATTAGTGAGCCCCATGAGATTTTTTCCACTATCAGGAGCCATTGCCCCATAAAAATTGTAAGGAGCGAGATCCGTTACCTTGGCATCACTATCACTCCCTCACCGACGGAGCTAGTAGAAGTCAATTATAAAAAATTGAAAGAAAAAATCATAACGGATCTATCCAGCTGGAAAAAAAAACACATCTCCTGGCTAGGTCGTATTAACATAATCAAAATGAATGTGCTACCTAGAGTGCTATACTTGCTGCAAACTATCCCAATCCCCCCATCCACCCCATACATCCAGCATATACAACAAGCCATTGAAAAATACACTTGGCAGGATATTAAACCAAGAATCAATAGGAACACGATATACAAGTCAAGGTCAATGGGTGGGGTGAGCCTACCTAACTTACACCTCTACAGACAAGCTATCACATTACAACGTGCCGCTGAATGGTGCCAAAATTTGGCACACAAGGCATGGATAAAATTGGACTCTGACATTCTCAAATGTCACAACATGGGTTCCTTGTTATGGTCTCCACATAGACTTCGTCCACCCCAAATATCACAATACCCACTACTGAAAGAGACACTTGCCACATGGGATGGTATTGCTGCTACACAGAGTACCATCACCACCCCTACCTCACCCTTGGTGTCGGTCCATGACAACCCATCCATGGGTTTCCAAGCCACAGTGGGGAGCATGGGTGATAACCCCCCCCTCAGCAAACTAGCAATATCTAACGCCATGAACCAACACAACCTCAAAACCCAAAAAGAGCTCACAGACTGGATCCCAGACACCTTTTCATCTTGGTTTCGTTGTGCTCAACTGTACCATTACATCACTACACACAGACATAGACCTTCACTCCTCCGACCACTTACACCATTTGAAACCCTATGTACACAAAGCAATCTACCAAAACACCTTATTTCTATACTCTATAACATGCTGCAAAAAAGTGACACTAGAAACCTCCCTCCGTATGTAAGGAGCTGGCATAATGAACTCGGGTTCGAACTAGATCCCGAAGACTGGGCCAAAATATTTGAGGCTACCAAAAAATGCTCGGTTTCTGCCAGATCCCAAGAAACACAGTACAAATTCTTGAGTAGATGGTACTTAACCCCCCAAAGAATCAAAAGAATATACCCCAATTCAACTGACAGGTGCTGGAGGGGCTGTGGCCAAATAGGCTCGATGTTGCACATCTGGTGGGATTGCCCCAAGCTAGGAGATTTCTGGAAAGAGATCTTTGACGAGATCAGCCGAAAACTAGACATAACGATTCACTTAACCCCTATGACGCTACTCTACCATGACTTACCAAAACTCTCCAATGCACATGACAAAGCTCTCCTCACGGTCATGCTGAATGGAGCTAAAACACTTATTCCTCAAAAATGGAAGACCAATTCTATCCCCACTCTCTCAGAGTGGAAATCAATAGTTTCAACTCACCTCCAACTGGAAAGGTTCCACTACCTTAGAGTGGGCCAACCTGACGTGCACGAATTAATGCTTATGACATGGGAAGGTAATCCACTCAAGTGAATGGATCTAGTGAAAATTAAAACATAAGCCTGGGATGCCCACAAGAATACCCCTCCCCCCCCCCTCTGAATAACACACACATACGCTACTGACCCTACTCCCTCTCCCCCCCCTCCTTCCCCTACCCCCCTCTTTTTCCCCTACCCCTTTTTCCCTAACTTTTATTTATTTGTTTTTGTTCTTATTGTTATTGTTTTTACTACCATCATCATTATTATTTATTTCTTTTATTGTTTTGAGAGAGAAAATCCATTACTAGATTGTTCAACATTTATTGTTCAGTTTTAAAACTTGAAAAAAAAAAAAAAAATAAGGCAAAACTCACACACAGATCTGGCAATGGCTAGAACCGGCCCTTTGGACATACCACCTACCAACTCTGAAAGACTCTGGACTGAGCTTTAATCATATGTTTCTTACGAACTTATTATGCCCGTCCGGCCAAACCCCTATAATATATCTTTCACATTGCCGTTTGTGATTTCTATATGTATGTTTGAATCTAAATAAAGTTTTGCTTTTTTTTAAAAAAAAAAAAAAATGCATGGGGAATTATTCCTTTGGGTATAGTTTGTATATGAAACCACTGTTTCTACTAAATGAAACAACAACCCAACACAGTGAGCTGAACTTGTAGGGAGAGAAAACCTCATTATGTTATCTGTCTAATTTTGACAAAGTCCTCCTTACAATTTTTATTACTGTTTACTCAAAGGCCAACACTTAGAGAATGGAAAATAAACATTTTGGTACTTCTCTGTCATAACCCCCCACTGGGAACAACATTTTATGCAAACCTTCTTGTTTACATGTTTTTTATTACCAGAACTTAAGTTCAGAAATGTCTAGTAAAGGTAAGGAAACAACAAGCAAAATAAGCTATTTTGAATGAGAAAATAAAAGGTGAAGAGCTATTTGTAAACAATTTAATACCCCCAGTAGGTAAATTGCATAATTGGGAGCATATTAAAAAGGGAGAAAATATTAGAGTACAATGTCCCTTTAAGAGCATTATTTAGGTTGTAAAGGAGACAGTCCTTAGAATTTTTAGTAGCTGGACACAAAAAAGATACAACAATCTCCTGATTAATTGTGCCTATGTGTCATGATCCAGCCTAGAATTGAACCTGGGACCTGTTTCTATTCTTGCTGCTGTTTTGAGAATATTGTTTTTTTGTTTGCAGCAAATTTGGCTCTCTGGCTCCTTGACATTGAGTGTTGTACTCTGACAGAGCCTCTGGTCCTGATTTCTGTTTGAATACAGTTACCAGTCTACAGCCTATGCAAGTATCCTGCCTGTTATTAAAGAGATCAGCATTCCTATCTGTTACTACAAAGTTACCAGTCTACAGCCTATGCAAGTATCCTGCCTGTTATTAAAGAGATCGGCATTCCTGTCTGTTACTACAAAGTTACCAGTCTACAGCCTATGCAAGTATCCTGCCTGTTATTACAAATATCTGCATTCCTGTCTGTTTCTACAGAGTTCCAGTCTACAGCCTATGCAAGTATCCTGCCTGTTGCTACAGAGTTTCAGTTTACATCCTATGCAAGTATCCTGCCTGTTATTACAAAGATCTGCATTCCTGCCTGTTACTACAAAGTTACCAGTCTACAGCCTATGCAAGTATCCTGCCTGTTATTACAAAGTTACCTGATTACAGCATCTCATCATATCCTACCTGTTACTGCCAAGTTTTGGTCTACAGCATATCTATGTATCTTGCCTGCTATTACCAAGTTTCTTGTCTACAATTTATTTACATGTTTGCCTGCTTTAAGACTGTCTGAACCAAGTTACTTTGTATTATTGTCTGCACATAGACTTTGCCTTTTATCTAGTTTGCACCCCTCTGCATTGCTAATTAACCTATCAATAAAACCTTCACCTTATTTCCTAAAATCTTTGTACCAGTTTAATTATGCCAAAAAGGAAAGACTTACGCAGACAAAACACAACTTCAACTCCAGAACCTGACACGTCTGCAAAACAGCTTCCAACACCTGAACCTGCTCCCTTGAAGAGTGTGATAGAATGTCAAGGCCTTTTATGTCTGTGGACTCTCATCTACTACAACTTAACCAAATTCTAAAGTCACTTCCGGATGTATTGAAGTCACTTATCCAAGATTTAACTGCAGGATTCCAGACTTTACAGGATAGCCTGAAAGACTTTATCAATAAAAAAATTCTGGTTTGGGCACTCCTACTCCTGTGTCCACTACCCCAAAGACTGTATCCTTACCAACCCAAAGGAGGATATCAACCCCTCTTTCCACTCATGAAATGGCCAGAAGGAGAACTAATGACTTATGTTTCTATTGTGGAGCTACTGGGCATGTAATATTCCTTTTGTCCAGTGAAACCCCCTAAGAAGTCTGTTCCGGGGTCTCCACCTCTAAGTCCTGATTCATCAGATGGACAGGCTACAGAGAGGAAGTCAGACTTTTATCCCACTTCGGATTCCTCTGGCGATGAGCTCTGCATGGGTTCTATTTTAAATTCCCCACTTGATCAGCCTAGGACTGCACCTTCCAAAGACTCTGATTCCTGTGAAGTACTAACATGTCATCCACAGAATCCTAGTACTATGAATCCTAAAACTTGCCTACCAAATTCAGCTACATTCTTATCTTTGTGCATTTCAGAAGAAATTTCTGACTATTCTACCATTGAAGATGATACTGATTCTGAGACTGAAGGGATGGTGCTTCAAACTGCTGTTCGGAAAAATGGTTCCTCAGACCCATCTCTTCAGAACCTACAAGCCTAGAACTGCACAGAAACCAAAGATATGTCCTGTTGGGGCCCTCTATACGATTTCCAGTCCCCAGAATCCTCTTCTGGAGAACCCTTCAAAAAAATATAATACCCCCTGATTGTACTTATGCCTCTGATGGCACGCATCAAAGATCTGGAGCTATACGAGAATGCTAAGTCCCCCCAGAGGTCGTCCTTGAGGAGGGGGTACTGTCATGATCCAGCCTAGAATTGAACCTGGGACCTGTTTCTATTCCTGCTGCTGTCCTTTCCCAGCCTGCTGATGTGCCTCTTTGCCACCAGATGGCATGATCACAGGCTGAGAATATTGTTTTTTTGTTTGCAGCAACTTTGGCTCTCTGGCTCCACCTGCCTACAGCTGTAACAAATCATATAATCAGCAGCCTGCTATATGAGGCAGGTTTGCTTGCCGTTCTGGGCCTTGACATTGAGTGTTGTACTCTGACAGAGCCTCTGGTCCTGATTCCTGTTTTAATACAGATTTGTTGAATTTCCTGGTGCCTGATTACTGCTTCATTTTGAGACTACTCTTCTGGATTTTCCCTTGGCACTGTGTTTCGTTTCTGGACTGATTCCCTGGCAATTGACCTTGGCTAATTCTCTGATATTTCCTAAGACTGCCTCAGAGCATACCTGTATTCCTGCATGTTACTACAAAGTTACCAGTTTACAGCCTATGCAAGTATCCTGCCTGTTATTACAAACATCTGCATTCCTGCCTGTTACTACAAAGTTACAAGGCTACTGTGGTATACCTTTAACTCTAACCCCTCCTATTTGGTCTCCACCCTATTTAAGGACTACCTGTAACACTCATTTACTGCCTGATTATTGAAGTCATAGCTACTCTGTTGTAGCTTTCCTTATTTCAGGTCTCCTATTGCTTGTATCCTGTGCAAAGTGGTTTACTATGTTTACTTTTGCTTCATCTTGAATCTCTTACGATCTTATCGTTACTTTGTCATTACCGAGTCTGGATCATTCAACGGCCGGATCTACTTTTTCACCGCTACCCGGAAGTAAGCCGCATTCACACACGCTGCCTGTCCCAGACACGGATCTTCCAATGCGGTAACAGAATAACCACGGTCCTCAAGGTGGTAACGTACACGAACAAAGCTAAAGCCTTTAAACTTCATACCTGTTTGTTTTTTGTCACCATACTGAATTATTGGGCATATCCTATTACCTGCAACATCCAATATAAACAAACATTGTGTGTCTGTGGAATGTTTGAACTTGTAAATATTTTAGGCTGTGTGTGATTGCGTGAAGTAAAAAGGATCAATTGTTTCTACCATTTCTGATTCTGAGCGTGTCAGTATTTCTTTATCATCTGTGGCCTCCGTTTACATATATATATATATCGAACATTAGATATATATTATATTAATAAATCCTTATGTTTATTAACACCTAAGTCAGTAGTTAATATATAAATTCATCATATATTAAATGTCTCATATTGTTTAATCAGGCTACGTAGAAGTTGTTTTCTGATTACTACAAAAAAGAGCAACAAGCTCTAATTTTAGGGCTAACCTTTATAACAAATGTACAAATGCTTGTTTACTGAAATACAAAGCTCAGAATACCACATAATAATCAGGCCCAAAACCGTATTTTGAAATAATTATCATTATGGATCCTAATGAAATAAAAAAGGAGTTTAATAATGTCTATCTTAAACTTGATTATTTAGCAAGAGCTGTGACTGAAGTACAGACTGAAAATGCTGCACTTAAAACTATAGTTAAAGATTTTGTTACACAAAAGCCTCATGACCCACCTGAACCTCATTAATTATCCACAACCTTTTTCAGGGAAACGTTCTGAGTTCAGGGAATTTAAGAATGCCTGTAATTTATTATTTTCTCTTAGACCTAAGACTTATCATACTGAGCGGATTAAAGTATGTACCACAATATCTTTCCTACAAGGTGAACCCAGGACTTGGGCTAATAGGTTTTTTGAAAACAATAACCCTATCCTGGATTCATTACAAGATTTTTTTTCTGCTTTAACAAGTCTATATCAAGACTCAAATTCTCAAATAAATGCTGAAACGAGATTGAGGTCTTTAAAACAGGGTAAGAGAAATGTGGAAGATTATACCACTGAGTTTCAGATGTGGGCAGAGGACTCTCAGTGGAATGAAATCAGTTTGAAGAATCAATATCGTTTAGGTTTATCTGAAACACTCAAAGATGAACTTTCCCGTCTTGAGATCCCAGATACCCTTGAGGGTCTTATTAAATTAAGTACATCTTTAGATCGTCGTTTGAGAGAAAGGAGGGCAGAGAGGGCCTCTTATGATACCCCATCCAGAAAACCTTACCAAGTCACAACAAGTCATGACAGAGCTCATGGCAGTGCTACCCCTATGGAGATTGGTGTTCTTAGAGGACCTCTGCCACCAGAGGAAAAAATTAGAAGGAGGTTGGAAAATCTCTGTTTATACTGTGCTCAAAAAGAACATGTAGTATCTACTTGTCCTTTGTTGAAAAAACAAAAGAATGGTAAGACAATAACCAGTGACTTTATTTACAGCATAGCTAATGATACACACATGACTTTGTCCATTTCTTTACAGTGGGACCAGAAAAATATCCAAACCAAGGCATTAATTGATTCAGGAGCATCCGGAAATTACATTGATTCCACTTATGTAAATAAAAATCGAATACCTATTATTTGTAAACAAAATCCTGTGTCTATTAAGTTGATAGATGGTTCATTAATAGAACAAGGACCTATTACACATCATACTGTTCCCCTGCTTGTAACATCATTGCAGGGACACACTGAATATTTATCTTTTGATCTCATATCCATACATCAGCATGCTCTCATCCTAGGCTATCCTTGGTTGAAGAAACACAACCCACACATAAATTGGGTTTCAAATAAGGTAACATTAGATTCTGCTTTTTGTTTAAACACTTGTTACCCACATCAAACCATAGCGTCACTTGATATTGGTTTACCCTCGTGTTATCAGGATTTGGCAGAAGTATTTAATTTAAAAGAGGCAGAAAACCTTCCACCCCATAGGGAATTTGACTGTCCTATCGATATAATACCTGGTTCCAAAATCCCTCATGGTAAGATCTATCCTCTCTCTTAAGAGGAACTCCAGTATATAAGAAATTACCTAGACGAAAATTTACGTAAGGGATTTATTTCACACTCCACATCCCCTGCAGCTGCAGGAATGTTTCTAGTAAGAAACAAGGATGGTACCATAAGACCTATTATTGATTATAGAGCATTAAATAACATCACAATAAAAAACAGATACCCTTTACCTTTAATACCTGAACTTTTGGAACGTCTAACTGGTGCAACTATTTACACCAAATTAGATTTAAAGGGAGCTTATAATTTGATTAGAATCAAAGAAGGTCACGAATGGAAAACGGCATTCAGGACCAGATATGGCCTTTTCCAATATAATGTAATGCCTTTCGGTCTGAGTAATGCTCCGGCAACTTTTCAGTTTTTTATAAATGAGATCTTTCGTGACCTGATAGACGTTTGTGTCATAATATACCTTGACGACATCTTAATTTATTCTAGAACACCACAAGAACATGAAAAACATGTACGCTGGGTATTAACTCGTTTAAAAGAACACAAACTATATGCTAAACTAGAAAAATGTTCCTTTCATGTCACAGAAATAAAATTCTTGGGTTATATCATCAGTCCCAACAAAATACAAATGGATCCGGAGAAGGTATCAGCAATTCTAAATTGGCCTACTCCTACTTCCACAAAATCTGTACAACGATTCATTGGTTTTGCGAATTTTTATAGGAAGTTTATAAAAAAATTCTCTTCAATCGTTAAACCATTAACAACACTTACTAGTGAAAAACAAAGATTTAAGTGGACAGAATCCGCTAGTATTGCCTTTAATAAATTGAAAGAATATTTTACTACAGCACCCATTCTAGCTATGCCAGATTTTGATTTAGAATTTATCCTTGAAGTAGATGCATCCGACTCAGGTATCGGTGCAGTTTTATCACAACAAGATAAGAACAAGACTGAGATTCATCCTATTGCTTTCTATTCAAAAATGTTAACTAGCGCTGAGAAAAACTATAGCATAGGAGATAAAGAACTTCTAGCTATAAAACGTGCCCTAGATCATTGGAGACATTTATTAGAAGGTTCTAAATTACCTTTTAAGATTTATACCGACCATAAAAATCTTGAATTTCTAAAAACAAGTAAGACCTTGTCTGCAAGACAAGCAAGATGGTCTATATTCTTTGATCGTTTCAATTTTCTTTTAACCTACAGACCGGGACACTTGAATACCAAAGCCGATGCTCTCTCTAGACTACATGAACAAGACACTCATAATCAAATTAATCAAATCATTCCAAAAGAAAAAATTATAGGTTTACTAACACCTTTAGAAGAGGAGATATTAAAAGAATTAAAACATGACCCACCACATGGAATAGACTGTCAAAAAGATTCCAATACTGGTCTTTTTTATCATAATTCTAAACTATATATCCCCAAACAAATTAGATCTTCTATTCTTAAACAAACCCATGATGGGACACTAGCGGGTCATCCAGGTATTTCTAAAACTATAGACCTAACCAGGAGAAATTATTGGTGGCCACTCATGGATACCTATATTACAAATTACGTAAAACATTGTGATACCTGTGCCAGAAACAAGTTAGCTCACAAAAGACCATCAGGTCTTTTATCTCCTCTGCCTATTCCTGACAAACCCTGGAGTACCATATCAATGGACTTTATTGTCGAGTTACCTGAATCCCACCATTACAATACTATTTTAGTTGTCATTGACCATTTAACAAGACTGGCTCATTACATTCCCCTAAAAGGTCTCCCTACAGCTTTCACTACAGCTCACGTTTTCCTAGACAACATAGTTCGCTTACATGGACTGCCTAAAGTTATTATAACTGATCGTGGTACACAGTTTACCTCTAATTTTTGGAGATCCTTATGTAAGCTAATCAAGATTGATTCAAGATACTCAACCGCTTTTCACCCTCAGACAAATGGCCTTACAGAACAACTCAACCAAACCCTCGAACAATATCTTCGTTGTTATATATCTCATCTGCAGGATGACTGGTCATCTTATTTACCTTTGGCAGAATTCTGTTATAACAATACTACTTCTTCATCAACAAAACTATCCCCATTCTTCGTTACTTATGGATATCATCCTACTACCATTTCCTTGTCCTCTCAACAAGTGAACTCTCCCTCAGCATTGGATTTCGCAACTACTCTACAAGAAAGACTTAACATCCTGAAAAAACATCTTTCGGAAGCTAAAGATTATCAAAAAAGGTTGTATGATACCCATCACACTGCTAGCCCGGCTTATCAGATTGGAGATTTAGTACTACTCTCGACAAAGAATCTCAAACTTTCAGTTCCTAGCAAAATGTTAGCAAATCAATACTTGGGTCCTTTTAAGATTTCTAAAATAATCAACCTCAATGCTGTGAGATTAGAGCTTCCCCAGGATTTTAAGATTCACCCCTCTTTTCATGTCTCTTTGTTAAAGCCATATCTTCCTTCACCTCAGTCCCTCTCCTTGACTCGACCACCTCCAATACTCATTGATGATCGAGAGGAGTATGAAGTTGAAGCTGTGTTGGATTCTAGGATCCATAGGCGGAGGTTGGAGTACCTTGTGAAATGGAAAGGTTATGGTTCGGAGGATAACTCTTGGCAGCTTCATTCCGATCTTCGCACTCCCCGTCTTCTACGAAATTTTCATCGCCGCTATCCTGAGAAACCTAGTTTGGAAACCCCTGGGGTGCTTCCTTGAAGGGGGGGAGATGTGGTATACCTTTAACTCTAACCCCTCCTATTTGGTCTCCACCCTATTTAAGGACTACCTGTAACACTCATTTACTGCCTGATTATTGAAGTCATAGCTACTCTGTTGTAGCTTTCCTTATTTCAGGTCTCCTATTGCTTGTATCCTGTGCAAAGTGGTTTACTATGTTTACTTTTGCTTCATCTTGAATCTCTTACGATCTTATCGTTACTTTGTCATTACCGAGTCTGGATCATTCAACGGCCGGATCTACTTTTTCACCGCTACCCGGAAGTAAGCCGCATTCACACACGCTGCCTGTCCCAGACACGGATCTTCCAATGCGGTAACAGAATAACCACGGTCCTCAAGGTGGTAACGTACACGAACAAAGCTAAAGCCTTTAAACTTCATACCTGTTTGTTTTTTGTCACCATACTGAATTATTGGGCATATCCTATTACCTGCAACATCCAATATAAACAAACATTGTGTGTCTGTGGAATGTTTGAACTTGTAAATATTTTAGGCTGTGTGTGATTGCGTGAAGTAAAAAGGATCAATTGTTTCTAGCATTTCTGATTCTGAGCGTGTCAGTATTTCTTTATCATCTGTGGCCTCCGTTTACATATATATATATATCGAACATTAGATATATATATTATATTAATAAATCCTTATGTTTATTAACACCTAAGTCAGTAGTTAATATATAAATTCATCATATATTAAATGTCTCATATTGTTTAATCAGGCTACATAGAAGTTGTTTTCTGATTACTACAAAAAAGAGCAACAAGCTCTAATTTTAGGGCTAACCTTTATAACAAATGTACAAATGCTTGTTTACTGAAATACAAAGCTCAGAATACCACAGCTACAGCCTATGCAAGTATCCTGCCTGTTGCTACAGAGTTCCAGTTTACAGCATATGCAAGTATCCTGCCTGTTATTACAAAAATCTGCATTCCTGTCTGTTACTACAGAGTTCCAGTTTACAGCCTATGCAAGTGTCCTGCCTGTTATTACAAAAATCTGCATTCCTGTCTATTACAGAGTTCCAGTTTACAGCCTATGCAAGTGTCCTGCCTGTTATTACAAAGTTACCTGATTACAGCATCTCATCATATCCTACCTGTTACTGCCAAGTTTTGGTCTACAGCATATCTACGTATCCTGCCTGTTATTGCCAAGTTTCTTGTCTACATTTTATTTACATGTTTGCCTGCTTTATGACTGTCTGAACCTAGTTACTTTGTATTATTGTCTGCACAGAGACTTTGCCTTTTATCTCGTTTGCATCCCTCTGCATTGCTAATTAACCTATCAATAAAACCTTCACCTTATTTCCTAAAATCTTTGTACCAGTTTAATTATGCCAAAAAAGGAAAGACTCCAGCAGACAAAACACAACTTTAACCCCAGAACCTGACACCTCTGCACAACAGCTTCCAACACCTGAACCTGCTCCCTTGAAGAGTGTGATACTGTGGATGCCACTGTAGTAAGTAGGGAATAGTTCATTCTGAAAGCAGCTTTATCCTGATGAAAATTAGCAAATGAGGCTTATAAGACAGCAGAAGGCGCAGACACCTGGCTAGCTGATGGAATAGCTAGCAGAAAGAGAACCTTCTAAGAGATGAAGATCTAGTCCATGCAAAGATTCAAAGCAGTGACGTGCAGTAATAGGAGGCAGGGGAGGCAGTCCAATGAGGAAAAAAAAGATTTAAAATAATATTTAATAAAAAAAAACAAATGGGTTTTTATTTTATTAATTTTTGGCCACGCCCACCTACGTCCCAAGGGTACACCCCCCATGGCGAATGGCGATTACTTTATTTCCAGTAGTAACTGTAATGTGCGTTGAACGTACACTGCGTTGTGCGCTTGCGCTGAAAAAGTGAAGTAACATCCAATGTTGCACAATTAGGAGGCAGTGAGCCAGTCCGCTGCCAACCATTTAATTGCGCAACATGGATCAAAGTGTTGAGTCTGCTCACTTAGCTGCTGCGCCACCTACTGGTGACTCGCCGGGCCCTCTACAAGCTCCAATGGAGGCGGTTCTTAAAACCGCCTCCATGATGAGCTAGTTCACTTGACCCAATCAGCATTCAGCAGCACTGTGGGGAGGCGTGCCTGCTGGGCTGCTGAATGACAGGTGGGTCATGTGACCGTTTGTGACGTCGCGCGCGCAGAGAGACAGACTGGCGGGAAGGAAGACTCAGTGTTGTGGAGGGAGTTGCTGAGCTGCTCTGCGTGCCCGTTCGACCGTGCTGCTCAGCGTGCTGCCTAGTGTGCCACAGTCTGCCTAGTTGTTGTGGCTGTGTTTAGGAGGTTTGTCCTGAGGACAGGACTGTGTGCGCTACCGTAGTGTGCTCTGTGCTGCCTGGAGGGGACTGAGGGACTCAGAACTTCTCGGAGGGAAAGGAGGAGGAGGACGGAGGAGCAGAGCCCCAGTGCCACGTGGGTGGACCCGGTGCAGTCAGACCAGAGTCAGTGACTGTGTCCTCTCTGAAGTTCTTCTGTTCTGAGTGAGCTGTGACAGTGACAGAGTCAGTGTGTGTGACACTGACCGTGACGACCCGACCGGATTCAATATTCTCAGGTAAGGAGTCAGGTCCCACTTAGGTTAAATTTTCATAATGTGGGTAGGGTAGGCATTTTTAATATTATGAATAATATATACAATACAATACATCTTTTAAGTATTTTAGCTTTTTGTAGTGATCTCTCTTTAGACAACCAAACCAATCAAGTATGTTTTCAAAATAAATTATGAAGGATTTTTGTACCTTATTTTATCACTAGAACCATTTTAAATTATTTTTGAATTCCATTATATATAATGCAGTTAAGTAAGTAAAATATTTTGTACAGTACAGCTATTTTATTTAGTAGATAAAATGAATGAAAAACAAACATAAATTAATTATTAACATCAACAGAAGATAATGAGGGCTATGTATATATTAATTTATGTTTGTTTTCCATTCATTTTAACTACTAAATAAAATAGCTGTACAAAATATTTTACTTACTGCATTATATATAATTAATGGAATTCAAAAATAATTTAAAATGGTACTAGTAGTGATAAAATAAGGTACAAAAATCCTTCATTGAAAACATACTTGATTGGTTGTCTAAAAGAGATCACTACAAAAAGCAAGTTAAAATACTATTATTATTAAAAAAGCAATAAGCATTAATACATTTAGCAGCACTGCACATATGAATAAAAAGTTCAGAATAAAGGGAAGAGATAAGATTTAGGCCTTGATAAGGAAAATGTATAATCTAGACTTGAACAAGCAGCAAATTAAAATTATAAATATAAAGTGTTACGGTTACCCTTAGTCTCGCTGAGAGATGGACCGCTTAGTAGCCTGGATCCCTATTGCTAAAGAGGGGAGAAGCTGCTTTCCATAGTATTCTATATGAGTCTCGCAAATATAGAATAATCTCCCTTAGCTGCAGTACAGCTAGGATACCCTTCTGCCCACAAAAACGAGTCAACGCTGCGATTGAGGGTCAAACAAGAACTCAGGACTGGGATGCCCAGCCTGCTTTTTATTAAGGTTACATGCACACAGGGCACTCCCAGGGGGAGAGGGGGGGAAGCACAAAATCCCCCATCACACATTTAGATAGAGAGCACTGTCCTTTGACAGGCCACAATAGGATTACAGTACTTAAGATAACAAGTTTACAAGTTCATCTTATCAATTAGCAGTCTGGCTCCGGAGGTGATTAGACAATGGGATTGGTTATCTCTAAACTTAGAGCTGAAGCCAGCAAATGTGTATTTAGGCAATAGTTTCTAAAAGCTGAAAAAAGTTAACTCTTTATGAAATGATACTTGTTACGGTTTTCTTGGAGCCCTTCTTAGGCGCTGGCTTGCTGGTTCAGGCATTGCTGCTGGGAAATAAGCTCTTCACAACAAAATAACTAATGCTTCTGTAACAGTGCTCCCTTTCTGTGGAACACTCTGGCAGACACGGTCTGACCCCTTTTCGGGGCAGACTAAGGCTGTCCAGACCGCTGGTTATGCGGGGCTGAGGTCGGTTTGTCTGGACAACCCGTCGGCGTTGCCATTCTGTTTCCCAGGTCTGTAAGTAATGGTGAAATTGAAGGGTTGCAACGATAAGCTCCAACGTAATAGCCTGCCGTTATCTCCAGAGACCCGGTTCAGCCACACCAACGGGTTATGGTCGGTGACCAGAGTGAACTCCTGCCCATATAAATAGGGAGTCAATTTCTTTAATGCCCACACCAAAGCCAAACACTCCTTTTCGACCGCTGCATAGCTGACTTCGCGGGGCAGGAGCTTCCGGCTGATGTAGGCAACTGGATGCTCCCCTCCATCTTCGCCTACTTGGCTGAGGACGGCTCCCAGCCCAAACATGGAAGCATCTGTATGGACGATAAAACGTTTGTTAAGGGCTGGGGCCGCCAAGACAGGAGCGTTAATTAGAGCATTTTTGAGAGCCTGGAAAGCCGTTTCACAGTGGGGAGACCACAGGACCTGTCGAGGTAAGTTCTTCTTGGTCAAGTCAGTCAGGGGTTTGGCAAGTGTGCTGTAGTCTGGTACAAACCGTCTATAGTACCCTGCCGTGCCCAGGAAGGCTAGGACCTGAGTCTTAGTGATGGGGGTGGGCCAATTGGCGACAGCTTCTATCTTGGCCGGCTCTGGTCGCTGCTTTCCACACCCCACCCGGTGACCCAGGTACTGTACCTCGGCCATCCCAAAGTGACATTTTTCTGGCTTCAGAGTCAGGCCAGCAGCCCGGATCTGATCCAGAACCATTCCTACATGAGCTAAGTGGTCCTCCCAGGACTCACTGTGGATCGCTATGTCGTCCAGGTAGGCGCAAGCAAAACTCTGGAAGCCATCCAGGAGCCTATCCACCAAGCGCTGGAATGTAGCTGGGGCATTCTTCATCCCAAACGGCATTACCCTAAACTGATATAAGCCGAATGGGGTGACGAATGCCGACTTGGGGATAGCCTCCGGGGCCAGGGGAATCTGCCAGTAACCTTTGCAGAGGTCAATAGTGGTCAGGTAATTTCCCCTGGCTATACGATCGAGTAGCTCGTCTACCCTGGGCATAGGGTAAGCGTCCGTCACGGTTTTTTCATTGAGCCTCCGATAGTCTATGCAGAACCGGGTGGTCCCATCTTTCTTGGGCACCAAGACAACTGGGGAGGCCCAGGGACTATCGGAGGGCTCAATTACCCTGAGCTGGAGCATCTCATCGATCTCCTTCTTCATTCCTGTCCTAACTGCTTCGGGGATTCGGTACGGAGCCTGGCGCAAGGGAGCTTGTCCCGGAGTATCTACCTGGTGGGTGGTTAAAGTAGTGTACCCTGGCTTCGGGGAGAAGGTGAGGTGTTTGGACTGGAGGAGTTGGCTGAGCTGCTCCCTTTCAGTGGGGCTAAGTCGGTCTCCTATCTGAACCTGAGCCACTATTCCGGTGGGGAGACTCTTTTCTAATAGGTCTGGAATGGGTAGACTGTCTGGGTCTTCCTGAGGGGAACAACATACGGCCGTCACGTTCTCTGGTCGCTCAAAATATTCCTTGAGCATGTTTACATGGAATGTCTTTCTAAGATTGTTGTCATGGCAGCTAGCTATCACATAAGTGGTGTCTCCCCTTTTCTCTACGATCTGGTAGGGACCCTGCCAGGACGCCTGCAATTTGTCTGTCTTCACTGGCTTAAGTACTAGCACCTTTTGTCCTATGGTGAAGATTCTCTTTCGGGCCCCACGATCGTACCATACTTTCTGTCTTCTCTGGGCCAACTGGAGATTAGCCCGCACGGATTTGGCTAATTGCTCCATTCGGTCCCTGAGTTCCAGCACGTATGGCACAATGGGGACACCGTCAGCCTCCATCTCTCCCTCCCAGTGCTCCCGGATCAGGTTGAGGGGTCCCCGTACCTTTCTTCCGTAGAGCAACTCGAAGGGAGAGAACCCTGTCGTTTCCTGGGGCACCTCCCGATAAGCAAATAGGAGGTGCGGCAGGAAGCGTTCCCAGTCTCGGTATTCCTGAGTGAACGTCTTGAGCATTTGCTTGAGGGTCCCATTGAACCTCTCACACAGCCCGTTCGTCTGGGGGTGGTATGGGGAGCTCAGGAGGGACTTAATTTTGCAAACCTGCCAGAGTTGTTGGGTCAATTCAGCTGTAAATTGGGTGCCTCGGTCGGATAGGATTTCTTTTGGAAATCCTACCCGGGAGAACACCTGTACTAGTGCATTCGCTACCGTATCCGCTTGTATGTTGGATAGGGCGACAGCCTCTGGGTACCTGGTAGCGTAGTCCACTACGGTAAGAATGTAGCGCTTACCGGAGGGACTAGGGGTAGCCAGTGGTCCCACTAGGTCAATAGCAACCCGGCTGAAGGGTTCCTCTACAATGGGCATATTTACTAGATGGGCTTTAGGGTGATCGCCTCGCCTTCCTACTCGTTGACACACATCGCAGGTGTTACAGTAAGTTCTAACGTCAGCGTGCACCCCTGGCCAAAAGAACGTGTGAGTAATGCGGTGTAGGGTACGGGTTACGGCTAGGTGGCCTGCTAAGGGGATGTCGTGGCCTATTTTGAGGATTTCTTGACGGTATTTGTGGGGCACTACCAGCTGTCGCCTACGCTGTCCCCTTTTCTCTGTCCAGCGGTATAGTTTCCCTTTTTCCCATAAGAATGTTTCGTTATCTGCCCCGCCCCCTCCGGTCTCTGCTCGTTCCCGGTACTTTTGTAAGGTCGGGTCAGTCTTAGACTCTGCCTCGAAAGCATCTGGGGTGTCCCAGGGTATGGGGCCTAACCTGTCAGGCAAGGTCGGGGTAGGTCTTACCTGTGTCTCCCGCACTGGTGAGAGCTCTCGCTCCGTCCGGGCTTGGGCCCGTGTAGTCACTGGGTCCGCCTCGTTGTTGCATACTGGAGCATAGGCAGAAGTCATGGGGCCCAAATCGTTGCCCAGTAGTACTTCGGCAGGTAAATTATCCATTAGGCCCACGTTCACAGCCCCCTTTCCCGCTCCCCAATCAAGATGCACTTTAGCTGTTGGAATTTTGTACACATCCCCCCCCGCCACTCTAACGGCCACAGTCTGTCCGGATCGCTTGTGCTCTGGCACCAAATGACTCTGTACCAGCGTGATAGTAGCCCCTGTGTCTCGCAATCCCTCGGTAGATCGCCCCTCGAGCCATACCCTCTGCCGATGGTGATGGCGGTTATCTGAGGCAGCATATACAGGGTCTGCCTCGTGAAGCGGCCCCACATATCCCTCCATAGGGGCCTCTTGGTTAACACAGAGGGCCCGGGCCGGACGATAGGACCCAGAGGGGTAATTGTAATTCCTGGGTGTCTGGTGCGTATTAAGGGGGCAGCTAGCCATGAAATGCCCTGGTTGCTTGCATCGGTGGCAAGTCGGTCTGGGACGCTCAGAGCTGTTATTGGGTGGTCCTGAGTGTCGGACGGGCCCTGTGGGCACTGGGGCTCGAAATTCAGCACAAGGGGGTGCACGGTAAACCTCTCTGGGTTCGACCCGTGCTGGAGCTCGGTAGTTCATGGGTTCGTGAAGACGGGAGTCATAATGTTCATCGGCCAATTTGGCTGCTTCTTCTAAGGTAGAAGGCCGCCTGTCTAGCAGCCATTCCTTCCCTTGCTGTTCCATGCCATTATAAAAATGTTCTAAGAGAAACAATTGTAAAATTTCCTCACCAGTCACCGCTTTACTTCCGCTCAGCCAGTGATTTGCCGCTCTCCGCATTCGGTGCGCCCATTCCATATGGGTATCGTTAGGCTTCTTTTTCATGCCCCGAAACTGTCGGCGATATGTGTCCGGAGTTACAGCGTACCGTCGCAACAGTGTCTCCTTAACTAGCTCATACTGTGTCACTTCCTCAGCACCCAGAGTACGAAAGGCTTCCAGGGCTCGCCCGGATAGTTTCCCAGACAATATCGTGGGCCACTCTCTGTTGGGAATCTGGTGCAGGGCACATTGCCTTTCGAAGTCCGACAAATATTCATCAATCCCTGTCTCGCTCTCTAGGAAGGGTCGAAATGCTGCATAGGGTATCTTGGGCCTCCCAGCATTTTCGACAGGGATGATTACCTGCGGGGCTTCAGCATTGCGGTGTGCATTCGCTAGGTTGAGTTCGTGGGCTCGAGTCTCTCGTATATCCTCATCCGCCTCCGCCATCAACTGCTGTACCAATTCCATGGAGGGGTTCGGCCCGTATAATGAGAGCCTTTCCCGAACAATCCTGGTTTTTTCGTCACTAATCGTGGTCGGTGTTTCCGCCATTGTGAAGCTCTGATCCAGTTCGGTCAATTCTGTGATCAGCTCTCTCCTCGGCCGGTTGCTGGCGTACCCCCCTCTGCTTTCAAGTAAATCCTTTAGGGTTGTACGCTTCAATTTTTCGTAAGCGCTCTCCATCCGTTCTGTACCTCTCCTAGGAAATCCAGGAAAATCCCGCCGCTGCCGCCAAATGTTACGGTTACCCTTAGTCTCGCTGAGAGATGGACCGCTTAGTAGCCTGGATCCCTATTGCTAAAGAGGGGAGAAGCTGCTTTCCATAGTATTCTATATGAGTCTCGCAAATATAGAATAATCTCCCTTAGCTGCAGTACAGCTAGGATACCCTTCTGCCCACAAAAACAAGTCAACGCTGCGATTGAGGGTCAAACAAGAACTCAGGACTGGGATGCCCAGCCTGCTTTTTATTAAGGTTACATGCACACAGGGCACTCCCAGGGGGAGAGGGGGGGAAGCACAAAATCCCCCATCACACATTTAGATAGAGAGCACTGTCCTTTGACAGGCCACAATAGGATTACAGTACTTAAGATAACAAGTTTACAAGTTCATCTTATCAATTAGCAGTCTGGCTCCGGAGGTGATTAGACAATGGGATTGGTTATCTCTAAACTTAGAGCTGAAGCCAGCAAATGTGTATTTAGGCAATAGTTTCTAAAAGCTGAAAAAAGTTAACTCTTTATGAAATGATACTTGTTACGGTTTTCTTGGAGCCCTTCTTAGGCGCTGGCTTGCTGGTTCAGGCATTGCTGCTGGGAAATAAGCTCTTCACAACAAAATAACTAATGCTTCTGTAACATAAAGAAATAAAGCAACTAATAAAAAAGGTGCAAAGATTAGATAAAAGGAAAAATAAGTGATTATGACAATTTTTGTCACAATTGTTAATAAAGTTTTACAGTTAAAAAGTGTTGTAAAGTGGATTAAGTTCAAAACAAATTAGTATTGCTCATTTTCTTCTATAAGATGTTGACAGTTGTCCTGGGCGGTTTGAAATATTTAATACAACTTAATGTTTCTGTTAAGCTTGTTAGGGTAGAACTGGTATATGGTTTTTAACACACATATCTGTCATAAATTAAATCTTATTTTACTGAAGAGAAGCTCACTCCATTTTATTTCCCCTTTTATAAAACACATGAGTATGACAAGCTTTTAAACTATAATCCATCCATGCCTTTAACATACCCCCCAACTGTCCCGATTTTCGTGGGACAGTCCCGATTTTAGGGGTCTGTCCCTCTGTCCCGAGTTGATAGCCATCTGTCCCGATTTGCCCCAGGCATTTAAAAAAAAAAAATTTTTTTTTTTTTTTAAGATTCTATTGGGCCCATACTCAGAAGCAGCTGGCTTTGCTCTCACAGGGTTAGAAACCTGTTATATTCCCTGTGGAAAATGAATGGTGTGTGGGTTAAGCAGGAGTAAGAAGGCTGTATACACTCTGACCACGGGTAATGGTGACCTCTCTAACCTACCTCTGGTAGTGATGATGTCTAACCCATGGTGATAATACTAGCATGCCTTCAGTTTTATACAATGAGCAGTGCTAATACCAGGGTAATGAACAGTGGCAGACGCAGACTGCCAGTTAATGTGCTTGCCAATCCCAGGACCCCATACAATGAATTACAGATACCCATATATGATGTAGTGTGTGTGTCTATCTGTATCCATAACTGTGTGTGTGTGTGTATCTGTATGTATAAGGTTATGCTATGTAGTGTGTGTGTGTCTGCATGTATAAATGTAAGCTATGTAGTGTGTGTATGTGTATCTGCATGTTTAAGTGTGTATCTGCATGTATAAGTGTATGCTATGTAGTGTGTGTGTGTCTGCATGTATAAATGTAAGCTATGTAGTGTGTGTATGTGTATCTGCATGTATAAGTGTGTATCTGCATGTATAAGTGTATGCTAGGTAGTGTGTGTGTCTGCATGTATAAGTGTATACTATGTAGTGTCTGTGTATCTGCATGTATAAGTGTATGCTATGTAGTGTGTGTGTGTATCTGCATGTGTAAGTGTATGCTATGTAGTGTGTGTGTATCTGCATGTATAAGTGTATGCTGCATGTATAAGTGTATGCTATGTAGTGTGTGTGTGTGTATCTGCATGTGTAAGTATGTATCTGCATGTGTAAGTGTATGCTATGTAGTGTGTATGTATCTGCATGTATAAGTGTATGCTATGTAGTGTGGGTGTATCTGCATGTATAAGTGTATGCTATGTAGTGTGTGTGTGTGTATCTGCATGTGTAAGTGTATGCTATGTAGTGTGTGTGTGTATCTGCATGTGTAAGTGTATGCTATGTAGTGTGTGTGTATCTGCATGTGTAAGTGTATGCTATGTAGTGTGTGTGTATCTGCATGTATAAGTGTGTATGTGTATCTGCATGTGTAAGTGTATGCTATATAGTGTGTGTGTGTGTGTGTGTATCTGCATGTATAAGTGTATGCTATGTAGTGTGTGTATCTGCATGTATAAGTGTATGCTATATAGTGTGTATGTGTATCTGCTTGTGTAAGTGTATGCTATGTAGTGTGCTACTGTGCATTTTTGCTGACTTTAAAGGCCAGAATCTAGAATATTAATGGGGAATGCAGAGAGTAGTTTTAAAGAATTTATTAATAAATGTGCAATTAAGATAAAAATATTTAGCAATGTCTTTGCAAAGGCTAATTAAATACAGCGCTCACATAGCCATACCAGTGGTTTGAGCTTGTGTTTGATTTGCTGCCTAAGTGTATTAAAATATGTCTTTATTTAGAATTTTATTTGTATTACTTTGGTCTTATGATTTTTAAGCCCCGCCCACCACATTTCAATTTTTTGCCGCGGGGGGGGGGGGGGGGGGCAGGGGGGGTGTCCCTCTTTTGAATTTTGAAATGTTGGGAGGTATGCTTTAAGAAAGATTCTGGCTGGTGATTAGTTAGTTTTCTTTCTTGCTACTGTGAGTTGGGCAATGGGTTCTGCAATCTGAATATGCAGTGCTTAAAACAAAAGTGATAAGTATAAACTTAATAATCACAATTTGTTTTGCAAAATTACAATTCAGTCAGTGAAAGGAGGACAATGTGATTTTATTTTAAAATAGATGACATCATGTCAGCATTAGCAGTTATCTGATTCTGCCATAAGAAGATTAGAAGTTTGACTCAGAAGTCCTCAAAACAAAATGAACACAATTTGCAATTGTTTGAAGTGTGCAGTGTTTGTTTCTAAGTAAAAAAGTACAGCAAAGATAACTAAATTATTCCATAAGATGTGACTGCTGGGCTTGCTTGCAGTTATTTATCTTTTTTTGGCATCCATCATTGCATGGCAATGCCATGCAATGATCTGGATGCCGAAAAAGATAAATAACTGCAAGCCCAGGCCACCCAGCAGTGACATCTTATGGAATAATTTAGGTGTCTGCTGTACTTTTTACTTAAAAGCACTGCACACTTTAAACTATTGCAATCATATAATTTTTCATGTCCTTGTGTATTCATTTTGTTTTGAGGTTATCAGTCCCTTATACTCTTCTTCTGGCAGATAACTGCTGACGTCATCTATTTTAAAATAAAATCACATTGTCCTCCTTTCACTGAATTTCAATGGGAAGAATATAAATTCTGACTTCACTTTGGCAAAAACATTACTAGAAAATGCTAGATCACCTCACCAAAAAGCAGGGATAGGCAAGGTGTCCGTACACGGACACTGGTGTCCGTGACTAGTCCTTGCAGTGTCCGCCACTACCTTATTATATCTTTTCTTTCTGATTAAATAATAGGAATAAAAAAAAAATGTAGTGTGAATAAAGTTAGTGGCTTGTCAAGAGACTGCTAGCGATATTGGGTGATAAGTTATGGAATAAATAAAGCCTGAGTGAAATACTGGATGTGTATCTGCATCTGTATATTAACACCCAGCTCTATACAAAGACACAGAAGTGACACTGGCACATGCGTATAGCCAGACAATGGCTGGTTATAGGGTCAGTGGTATCTGCATCAGTATAATAACACCCAGCGCTATATGACAAAGTAGTGACACTGGCACATGGGTGTAGCCAGAGGAGGGCTGGTTATAAGGTCAGTGGTATCTGCATCAATATAATAACACCCAGCACTATATAATGACACAGTAGTGACACTGGCACATGGGTATAGCCAGAGGAGGGTTGGTTATAGGGTCAGTGGTATCTGCATCAGTATTATAACACCCAGCACTATATAATGACAAAGTAGTGACACTGGCACATGGGTGTAGCCAGAGGAGGGCTGGTTATAGGGTCAGTGGTATCTGCATCAATATAATAACACCCAGCACTATATAATGATACGGTAGTGACACTGGCACATGGGTATAGCCAGAGGAGGGCTGGTTATATGATCAATGGTATCTGCATCAGTATAATAGCACCCAGCACTATATAATGACACAGTATTGACACTAGCACATGGGTATAGCCAGACAAGGGCTGGTTATAAAATAAGTGGTATCTGCATCAGTATAATAATACCCAGCACTATATAATGACACAGTAGTGACACTAGCAGATTCATATAGCCAGACAAGGGCTGGTTATAGGGTCAGTGGTATCTGCATCAGTATAATAACACCCAGCACTATATGACACAGTAGTGACACTGGTACATGGGTATAGCAAGAGGAGGGCTGGTTACAGGCTTAGTGGTATCTGCATCAGTATAATAACACCCAGAGCTATATGACACAGTAGTGACACTGGCACATGGGTATAGCCAGACAAGGGCTGGTTATAGGATCAGTGGTATCTGCATCAGTATAATACCCAGCACTATATAATGACACAGTAGTGACACTGGCACATGGGTATAGCCAGAGGAGGGCTGGTTATAGGATCAGTGGTATTTGAATCAGTATAATAACACCCAGCACTATATAATGATACAGTAGTGACACTGGCACATGGGTATAGCCAGAGGTGGACTGGTTATAGAATCAGCAGTATCTGCATCTGTATAATAACACCCAGCACTATATAATGACACAGTAGTGACACTTGTTCATCGGTATAGCCAGAGGAGGGCTGGTTATATGATCAATGGTATCTGCATCAGTATAATAACACTCAGCTCTATAAAATGACACAGGCTCATGGGTATAGCCAGAGGAGGGCTGGTTATATGATCAATGGTATCTGCATCAGTATAATAACACCAAGCACTATAAAATAATGTTTTTAATTTCAAACGGTCTGTGCTTTGGAAAATGTCCGCCACAGTCTTTGTCTGTGCCTATCCATGCCAAAAAGGCAAGTCAAGTAGTAAATTAGGTGTTTCCGGTTCACAAGCAGGTCATTTATTTTATTTTTTACAGACATTGGAAACATGGAATAATCTGCAGCCACAGTGATATAAGCTAAAACAATTAAAGTAAAATTATGGGGCATTAGAGTAATTTTTTCTGTATACATAAATATATATATCATCAAATAAGCGCTGCAGTGCAACATTTGCAATAGCATTTATTTATATTTTGAGTATGCTTATCTTTTTTGCTGTGGCCATTTAGCCACTGTCCATGTCTAGGACACTAGATATAACTGGTAGTGCTGGAACACTATATATAACTATATAACTGGTAGTGCTGGAAACAAGAGCTTATTGTTCTGTCAGGTTTCCAGCAGCAAATTATTACTTGTCTATTGCAATCAGTATATTGTTATCTTGATGCTTGCTTATATTCATTATCCAAGCAAAGAATATGTTAAACTTATGGGTTGTAAAAAAAAAAATATTGTTTCACATTTAATTTTTCTCTCCAATGGTAAACAAAAAATCTCAGGTTTTAATAAAAAGCGAAGTTAAGCTTTTATTTCTAGCAAGTGGCATAATAGATAGTATCTGAAAAATATGCTTTTAATACTATACATAACTAATTTTCTATTTTACATTGAATTGTTGCAGGAGACAAAGTGTGTGCCAGTTGCGTTGCCACTGCCGAGTCTCTACTCTGCCAGCAGCTGAGCTGCCTAGGAAGAGGAGGAAGAGGAGCTGCCAACCTGCCCCAGTGTCTAGTGCCAATGACTGCTCTGGAGGACGCGGTTAGAATTACGGTAACTTTAAGTAATTATTTATTTATTTTTGCTTCCAGCCTTCCAACTGTTACTAAAGTGACTGTAAATCCTGATGATAAAGTGCACTTTTTAAAAAAAATTTGATTAAAAGCAGGGGCACTTTATCAGCAATATTTAGATTCACTTTAAGTGCAAACTGAATTGTAAAATGTGTTCTCTCTCTCTTCTCTCCCCTCTGTCTGACTCCACTCTCTCTCTCTTCTCTCCCCTCTGTCTGTCTCCGCTCTCCCTCTCTCTTCTCCTCTCTTTTCTCCTCTCCCTCTCTCTCCTCTTCTCTCTCTCTCACCCCTCTCTCCTCTCCCTCTCCCCCCCCCCCCTCTCTCTCTCTCTCTCCTCTCTCTCTGTCTCTCTATCCCTCTCTCCTCTCTCTCTCCTCTTTTTTCTCTCTCTCTCTCCTCTTTTCTCCTCTCCCTCTCCTCTTCTCTCCCCCCATCTCTCCTCTCCCTCTCTTGTTCTCTCTCTCTCCCCCTCTTCTCTACCCTCTGTCTGTCTCCTCTCTCTCTCTATCCCTCTCTCCTCTCCCTTCTCCTCTTTTCTCTCTCTCCTCTCTTTTCTTTTCTCCTCTCCCTCTCCTCCTCTCTCTCTCTCCCCCCCTCTCTCTCTCTCTCTCTCTCTCTCCCCCTCTCCTCTCTCTCTCTTCTCCTCTCTCGCTCCTCTTTTCTCTCTCTCTCTCCTCTCTTTTCTCCTCTCCGTCTCTCTTCTCCTCCTCTCTCTCTTCTCTACCCTCTGTCTGTCTCCTCTCTCTCTATCCCTCTCTCCTCTCTCTCTCCTCTTTTCTCTCACTCTCTCTCCTCTTTTCTTTTCTCCTCTCCCCCCTCTCTCTCTCCCCCATCTCTCCTCTCCTCTCTCTCTCCCCCCTCTCTCTCTTCTCTACCCTCTGTCTGTCTCCTCTCTCTCTATCCCTCTCTCCTCTCCCTTCTCCTCTCTCTCCTTTTTTCTCTCTCTCCTCTCTTTTCTTCTCTCCCTCTCTCCCCCCTCTCTTCTCCTCTCCCTCTCTTCTCCTCTCTCTCCCCCTCTCCTCCTCTCTCTCTCTCTTCCCTCTCTCTGTCTCCTCTCTCTCCGCTCTCACTCTGTCTCTCTATCCCTCTCTCCTCTCCTCTCCCCTCTGTCTGTCTCCTCTCTCTCTCTCCACTCTCTCTATCCCTCTCTCTTCTCCTCTCTCTCTCTTTCCCTCTCTCTTCACCTCTCTCCTGTCTCTGCTCTCTCTGTCTCTCTATCCCTCTCTCCTCTCGTCTCTCTCTTCTCCTCTCTCTCTTCTCTCCCCTCTCTCTCTGTCTCTATCCCTCTCTCTCTCTCTCTCCTCTCTCTTCTCTCTATCCCTCTCTCTCTCTCTGTCTCTCTATCCCTCTTGTCTCTCTCCTCTCTCTCTATCCCTCTCCTCTCTCTATCCCTCTCCTCTCTCGTCTCTCTCTCCTCTCTCTTCTCTTCTCCTCTCTCTCTCCTCTCTCTTCTTTCTCTCCTCTCTCTTCTCGCTCTTCTTTCTCTCCTCTCTCCCTCTTGTCATTGGCTAACTTAATGTATTCAGCTAGCTAACAGTAGTGCATTTATGTTCCTTCAAAAAAGGATACTAACATAACCAATAAAAATCAATAAAATACATTTGGGAAGTTGTTTAGCCTTGCATGCTAAGTCTGACTCTGAATCAAGTTCATAAATGTTTGTATTTTTGTCTTTTAATACTCGGCTGATATGTTATTCTTTAGAAACTAAACAGAAATGTCTTGTAATAACAAGTTGTTTACTGCCCCTTTAATGCCAGCTACATGCTGGCTGCTGCAGTATTAACTTTTGAGGAGTGAACAATAGGTTTGTGTGTTTGTCTTACCCCAAAATGAGGGTATTTTTAAAATATTTTAGTGACTAATTTGACTAAGTTATGTGTAAAGAAAAAACCCCCACCTAAACAAATAAAAATAATGATAACAAAACAAACAAAGAGAATATTCTATAATGTTTTCTCTTTGTATTTTTTTGGGTTGTGTAGACGTTATTAAAAATGTAAATACTGGAACCTTGAAGTTCCCACTAACCAATGTAATCTGCTATCTTATGTGACACTTTCTACATATGTTTATCAATTTGAGTGTCTTTTACTGTGGTTTCCTGAAATTCCATTTTTTGGTGACAGTTTTTGCGCATGCATATAGTTATTCATAATCTAACTTCAGTTTCAATGAAATCAGCTCCCATATCACACTAAGGACAGCGCTACGCTACACAGAGAATTGTGCAAGAAGCAAGTAAGTTGTTTGCTGTTTTTCACACAATCATATTTTATTGTTTAATTTAATTTACTTTAGTTCTCTCATAATTTCTCTTTTTCTCTCTTGCCAGGCATTCAGTATTCAAATTTTCATCATCTTGAAAATGGAAAACACAATATCTAACCTTAGAAATTTTTCAAGATTGGACTATCCATCAAAAGTTGCACTAATAAATAATGGAAGACCAATGCCTGAGCTTAAGGGCTTGGTTCAAAAAGAGAAAACCATGACACGGACATTCAAGATAGAGTGGTACCAAAGGAAAGAATGGTTGTGCGGCTGTGCTACGAAGAATCGCCTTTACTGCTTTTCATGTATATTGTTCTCCACTAACGAAAATGTTTGGACAAGTACTGGCTTTGCTGACTTGAAAAATCTGTCAAGGGCCATCAACAAACATGAAAAATCCACAAGTCATATTCAAAACCAAATTAGTTTAAAAACATTTGGAAGTGGGACAAGGATAGACATGTCTTTGAATGAACAGCGGAAAATAAATATCAGCAACCACAATGGTAAAGTGAAAGAAAACCGTGAGATTTTAAAACAGCTTATTAAGGCAACCTTCTATCTAGGCAAACAGGAAATAGCATTTCGTGGTAACGAGGAGGGTGCAACATCTTCTAATCGTGGCAACTATGTGGAGCTTCTGTGATGGCATCAGATCTTAATGGGGTGCAGGCCAAGATTAAAGAAAAAGTACCAGAAGCCACTTTTATACATTGTTATGCCCACAAGTTGAACCTGGTGCTCTCCCATTCTGCCAAATCTATACCTGAGTGTCAAGTATTTTTTTCAACACTTGAGGGAATGGCCACGTTTTTCAGCAAGTCAACCAAGCGCACTCAAGTACTGGACGAATTTGTGAAGCGACGTTTATCAAGATCAGCACCCACCAGATGGAGTTCACATTCCAGACTAGTGCATACAGTCAACATGTTCTAAATTGATCTGCGTGCTATGTTCCAGTTTATCCGACAAAATCCAGCTGATTGGGACAATGAGGCCTATATAATGGCGAAAGGATATAATAGCTTTCTTTATAAATCATCAACCTGCTTCTTGCTAATGGCATATGAGGCCATTTTCCTACAAACTGACATACTCTTTCGTTTGCTGCAGAACAAACTGATGGATGTTGGATTCTGCTGTCGGCGAATTGATGACACTATGAAATTTCTGGAAAGCAAGAGACAAGAGTTTGACACTTTCTATGAGGAATTTGAGGAGAAATGCGTCAAACTGGGGCTGACAGATAACGAAAGAACAAGAAGTAGAGAGCCAATAAAAGATGTGAGGAGAAGATTGTTTTACAACATTATAGACAATGTCACTGTTCAAATGAGAGTTCGCTTTGATAAATTTAGTGAGCTTGAATTCCTTAGTTTGGTCGATTGCACCAAACTGCTAGAGATGTCAAAAAATATAGATGACGAAAAAATGCAGAGCCTTAGAAAATATGCCAAATATTTTGACTTGGTTAGACTAAAATGTGATCTAGTTGGATTGTATGGTTCTGAAGTTTTAAGGACTGAATGCAAATCACCTGGAGATCTCATGAAATTTTTGGCCAAAAACGATCTGATGCAGACTGTTCCAGAGGCTGTTAAACTACTACATCTTGTTCACACAATACCAGCTACAACAGCCTCTGTTGAGCGGTCACTCTGCTTTAAAGAGAATTAAAACACACACCAGGAATAGAACTGATCAGGGACGACTATCATCCCTGGCAATTTTATCCATTGAGCGCAGAAGATTGGTAGAGTTTCATGACAAAGACAATCAAGGCTTTATGAATAAAGTGATTGAAAATTTTGTTAAGAAAGACCGCTGAATGGACTTTGTTTATAAATAAGGGAGCGGAGCCAAGCGATTCAAATAGAAAACAACTTTTGGTTAGATGTTTAAACTGTTGAAGTTATTTATAAAAGTATATGTTACAGTTAAAACTGTTGAATTTATTTATAAAAGTATACGTTACAGTTAAAACTTTTGAATTTATTTATTAAAATATATGTTACAGTGCAAACTGTAGAAAGTATTTATTAAAGTATATCGCCTAGATTTAGAGTTTTGCGGTTACCGCCCGCTGGTATTTAGAGTCAGTCATTAAAGGGTCTAACGCTCACTTTGCAGCCGCGACTTTTCCATACCGCAGATCCCCCTACGCCAATTGCGTATCCTATCTTTTCAATGGGATCTTCCTAACGCTGGTATTTAGAGTCTTGGCTGAAGTGAGCGTTAGAAATCTAACAACAAAACTCCAGCCGCAGAAAAAACCCAGGAGTTAAGAGCTTTTTGGGCTAACGCCGGTTCATAAAGCTCTTAACTACTGTGCTCTACAGAACACTTACACCCATAAACTACCTATGTACCCCTAAACCGAGGTCCCCCCACATCGCCGCCACTGTATTATTTTTTTTTAACCCCTAATCTGCCGACCGCACACCGCCGCCACCTACATTATCCCTATGTACCCCTAATCTGCTGCCCCTAACACCGCCGACCCCTATATTATATTTATTAACCCCTAATCTGCCCTCCCTAACATCGCCGACACCTAACTTCAAGTATTAACCCCTAATCTACCGACCGGACCTCACCGCTACTCTAATAAATGTATTAACCCCTAAAGCTAACTCTAACCCTAACACCCCCCTAAGTTAAATATAATTTAAATCTAACAAAATAATTTAACTCTTATTAAATAAATTATTCCTATTTAAAGCTAAATACTTACCTGTAAAATAAACCCTAATATAGCTACAATATAACGAATAATTACATTGTAGCTATTTTAGGATTTATATTTATTTTACAGGCAACTTTGTAATTATTTTAACCAGGTACAATAGCTATTAAATAGTTAATAACTATTTAATAGTTACCTAGTTAAAATAATTACAAAATTACCTGTAAAATAAATCCTAACCTAAGTTACAATTAAACCTAACACTACACTATCAATAAATTAATTAAATAAAATACCTACAATTATCTACAATTAAACCTAACACTACACTATCAATAAATTAATTAAATACAATACCTACAAATAAATACAATTAAATAAACTAACTAAAGTACAAAAAATAAAAAAATATTTACAAACATTAGAAAAATATTACAACAATTTTAAACTAATTACACCTACTCTAAGCCCCCTAATAAAATAACAAAGCCCCCCAAAATAAAAAAATGCCCTACCCTATTCTAAAATTAAAATAGAAAAGCTCTTTTACCTTACCAGCCCTTAAAAGGGCCTTTTGCGGGGCATGCCCCAAAGAATTCAGCTCTTTTGCCTGGAAAAAAAACATACAATACCCCCCCACCCAACATTACAACCCACCACCCACATACCCCTAATCTAACCCAACCCCCCTTAAATAAACCTAACACTAAGCCCCTGAAGATCTTCCTACCTTATCTTCACCACACCGGGTATCACCGATTCGTCCAGGCTCCGATGTCTTGATCCAAGCCCAAGCGGGGGGCTGAAGACATGCATCCTCCGGTTGAAGTCTTGATCCAAGAGGCGGCTGAAGAAGTCCATCTTCGGGCAGAAGTCTTCATCCTATCCGGGCAGAAGAGGACATCCGGACCGGCAAACATCTTCATCCAAGCGGCATCTTCTATGTTCTTCCATCCAATGACGAGCGGCTCCATCTTCAAGACCTCCAGCGCGGATCCATCCTCTTCTTCCGACGACTAGACGACGAATGAAGGTTCCTTTAAGGGACGTCATCCAAGATGGCGTCCCTCGAATTCCGATTGGCTGATAGGATTCTATCAGCCAATCGGAATTAAGGTAGGAAAATTCTGATTGGCTGATGGAATCAGCCAATCAGATTCAAGTTCAATCCGATTGGCTGATCGGAAACAGCCAATCAGATTGAGCTCACATTATATTGGCTGATCGGAAACAGCCAATAAAATGCGAGCTCAATCTGATTGGCTGATTGGATTGCATTTTTTTATTTTGGGGGGTCTTTGTTATTTTATTAGGGGGCTTAGAGTAGGTGTAATTATTTTAAAATTGTTGTAATATATTTCTAATGTTTGTAAATATTTTTTTATTTTTTGTAACTTAGTTCTTTTTTATTTTTTGTACTTTAGTTAGTTTATTTAATTGTATTTATTTGTAGGTATTGTATTTAATTAATTTATTGATAGTGTAGTGTTAGGTTTAATTGTAGATAATTGTAGGTATTGTATTTAAGTAATTTATTGATAGTGTAGTGTTAGGTTTAATTGTAACTTAGGTTAGGATTTATTTTACAGGTAATTTTGTAATTATTTTAGCTAGGTAGCTATTAAATAGTTCTTAACTATTTAATAGCTATTGTACCTGGTTAAAATAAATGCAAAGTTGCCTGTAAAATAAATATTAATCCTAAAATAGCTACAATATAATTATAATATATATTGTAGCTATATTAGGGTTTATTTTACAGGTAAGTATTTAGCTTTAAATAGGAATAATTTATTTAATAAGATTTAATTTATTTCGTTAGAATAAAATTATATTTAATTTAGGGGGGTGTTAGTGTTAGACTTAGCTTTAGGGGTTAATACATTTATTATAGTAGCGGTGAGGTCCGGTTGGCAGATTAGGGGTTAATACTTGAAGTTAGGTGTCGGTGATGTTAGGGAGGGCAGATTAGGGGTTAATACTATTTATTATAGGGTTATTGAGGCGGGAGTGAGGCGGATTAGGGGTTAATAACTTTATTATAGTAGGGACGAGGTCTGGTCGGCAGATTAGGGGTTAATAAATATAATATAGGGGTCAGCGGTGTTAGGGGCAGCAGATTAGGGGTTCATAGGGATAACGTAGGTTGCGGCGGTGTACGGAGCGGCAGATTAGGGGTTAATAATATGCAGGGGTCAGCGATAGCGGGTGCGGCAGATTAGAGGTTAATAAGTGTAAGGTTAGGGGTGTTTAGACTTGGGGTACATGTTAGGTGCAGACTTAGGAAGTGTTTCCCCATAGGAAACAATGGGGCCGCGTTAGGAGCTGAACGCTGCTTTTTTGCAGGTGTTAGGTTTTTTTTCAGCTCAAACTGTCCCATTGTTTCCTATGGGGGAATCGTGCACGAGCACGTTTTTGAAGCTGGCCGCGTCCGTAAGCACCGCTGGTATTTAGAGTTGCAGTGTCGGTAAATTATGCTCTACGCTCCCTTTTTGGAGCCTAACACAGCCATTCTGTGAACTCTAAATACCAGCGGTATTTAAAAGGTGCGGGATAAAAAAATGCACGCGTAGCTAACGCACCCCTTCTAACGCAAAACTCCAAATCTAGGCGTAAGTTAGTTAAAACTGTTGAATTTATTAAAGTATATGTTACAGTGAAAACTGTAGAAGGTATTTATTAAAGTATATGTTACAGTGAAAACTGTAGAAGGTATTTATTAAAGTATGTTAGTTAAAACTGTTGAATTTATTTAAGTATATGTTACAGTGAAAACTGTAGAAGGTATTTATTAAAGTATATGTTACAGTGAAAACTGTAGAAGGTATTTATTAAAGTATATGTTACAATGAAAACTGTAGAAGGTATTTATTAAAGTATATGTTACAGTTAAAACGGTAGAAGGTATTTATTAAAGTATATGTTTTAAAGTTAAAAACGTAGAAGTTATTTATTAAAGTATATGTTGCAGTTCAAACTTTGGAATTTATTTATTAAAGAAAGATTTTAAAAAGAACAAAAGGTTTTGTTTTTCTCTGAAGTTAATTTGCAATACAATTTTCCACTGCTGTAATATATGATCACACTATTACAATCTGCTTTATTTGTCAGGTAATCAACATATTGCAGATGAGCTGGTGCTTTAGTGAAATGTATCTTAACTGTGGTCCTCAAGTACCCCCAACAGGTAAGGTTTTCATTATAGCTAAACCAGCGCAAAAGTAAAATAATCATCTGATCAGTAAAACCATGGTTAATAACATGCTCTCACCCATCAGCTTATTATTTAATCTATGCACTGGTTCAGCAAAAAAATAAAACCTGGCCTGTTGGGGGTACTTGTGGCCCGCGGTATATGTCTTTCTTCAGCATATCATATCTAGTGCCTCACCAGCCTCAGACCTCACCGCACGTCACTGATTCAAATGCACGCTCAGGATTAAATCAAGCACTCTCAGGATTAAATTTAGGCTCCCCGATGTAGTTAAATAATAGGTTGGATATGGTTCAGAGTTAAGACAAGTCTGTACATCAGGAATTATAGAAATCTTCCAACGAAACACAGAAATAAATCATTCACCAAACCAACTCCAGGATTCTAAAAATTTGAAAGGGCTTCAAAGAAAATTTCTAGCCACACACAAAGCCAGTTAAGTATTTCAGACCTTTCAATAAATACAACTGTTAATGATCTTTCTTACTGAGATCAAGATCCCAGTAACTTAGTCAGGCAAGCCTTCGTCGGGCAAAATCAGGAGTACAATTGACAAGCCATCAATGCAAAGGTCTGTCCATCTTACTGAAAAAAGGAATCCTGAGAGGTTTCTCCTGAGTGGCAGATATCAAGACAGGTAGGCAAGAAGACATGTGAAGTAGGTCTACATACCAAATTCTGTCAAGTCAAATAAAAAGATTTTCCCTTGGAAGGGCTGACAGAAGTAACATTTTAGATACAATGTCCGTAGACCATGGCTTTAGCCATAAGGCATGTCTAGCAAAAACAATTTATTTTACAAGATATGACGAGTCCATGGATTTCATCCTTATGGGATTACGCCTCCTGTTCAGCAGGAAGTGACAAAGAGCACCACAGCAGAGCTGTATATATAGCTCCTCCCTTCCCTCCCACTCCAGTCATCCTCTTTGCCTGTGTTAGACTAGGAAGAGGTAAAGTGAGGTGTTAGCTTATTTTCTTCAATCAAGAGTTTTTTATTTTTAAATGGTGCCAGTGAGTACTATTTTTCTCAGGGAGAAATCATCAGTCACTTAATCCCTAAGAGGAGTGGAGACATTTTATTTTTCTGCCCTGATGTTGATGATCTTAGCAAACGTTATCTAAGATCCATACTGGTTCCCACAGAGCAGCTGAAGGTAATATAAAGAGAAATCTTCAGTGTGGAGAACGGTGTCATGCTACAAGCAGCATTGAGGTATGTTTAGTCTTTTGTTTTCTGGGGAGACTTGATATACTGGAACAGGCTGACATTATTACCTAACTGGGAAGGGGTAATCAGTATGCACTACAAGAAAGAATGGTGTTCATGGATGTCCCTTTATTGTACTTTTTTAATAGTGTGCTGTTTTCACTTTAAATTTCTGTGTGGGCTGACGCTGGGAGAAAGCGGTTCTGGAATTGTTATTTGGTGTTTATAACTGGCTGACAGGGGACTTTATTATGCGAGATGCGTTGTAGTGTTTTACACGAGGGGCACATGGCTTTACATATGGAACGACATGTTAATTATCTACCCATGCGGGTCTTGATTCGGATAACAGTTACGCCCATGGTGGGCGGGGCCTATTTTCACGCGCTCAGCCGCGCAGTGTATTTTCCGGATCGGCAGCAGGTTCTGAGGCTCCGGTGGGGCCTAGCTCAGCTTTCCAAATCGTAGGGCCCAGAGAGACTTAAAGCCGTTTTTCTTCAGTGTGATCTGGGGGCAGGTAGGTGCCGCAGCAGAGCTGTGGCGAGGTGCAGGGGCCGGGTTTTACTATAAATTAATAAAGCTTATAAATGTTATATTATATACCCTAACAAGTGGTGCAATATTGTAAAGCTACTTTGGGCACATTAGGACGGTCTTTACTCCTGCAAACGTTGTTTTTGTGATATCAGAAAAATTGTTGCGCTTTTATTATTTAAAAGCGCAGTACACTTTTTACCAAAAATTTTTGTTTATATTGTTTTGACTTCAGAGTACAATATATCAAATACAGAACGACTATTATGGCTATTGCTAGTCTGTTTACAATGTCTGACCTTGAGGAATCTACTTGTTCTATGTGTTTAGATGCCATTGTGGAACCCCCCCTTACATCTTGTCCCTCATGTACTGAAAGGGTCTTACAGTGTAAAGAGCAAATTTTCTTTATGGAAAGTGTGCCTAAGGATGATTCTCAGTTTGATGAAAATCAGGGTATGCCGCTAAATTCTCCCCAAACGTCACAACCTTTAACGCCCACCCAAGCGACTCCGGGTTCTTCAACCGCGTCTACATCATTTACTCTGCAGGATATGGCTGCAGTTATGTCATCTACCCTTACAGAGGTTTTATCTAAACTGCCAGTGTTACAGGGCAAACGCAGCAGAACAGAGGTCAATGTGAATAATGCAACCTCTGATGCTTTGTTGGCTATTTCCGATGTACTCTGAATTGGGGGTCAGGGAACTTCTGTCTGAGGGGGAACTTTCTGATTCGGGAAGTGTGTTACCTCAGACGGATTCGGACGTCATGTCCTTTAGATTTAAGCTTGAACACCTCCGCCTATTACTTCGGGAGGTTTTAGCGACTCTGGATGACTGTGATTCTATTGTGGTACCACCAGAGAAATTGTGTAAGATGGACAAATACTTAGAGGTGCCTACTTACTCTGATGTTTTTCCGGGTCCTAAGAGAATCTCGGAAATTATTACGCAGGAATGGGAAAGACTGGGTATCCCGTTCTCACCTTCTCCTAATTTTAAGAAAATGTATCCCATATCTGACACTGTTCGGGACTCTTGGCAAACAGTCCCTAAGGTGGAGGGAGCTATATCTACCCTGGCTAAACGTATGACTATTCCTAATGAGGACAGTTGTGCTTTCAAAGACCCTATGGATAAGAAATTGGAGGGTCTTCTAAAAAAGTTATTTATTCATCAGGGTTTCCTTTTACAACCGACGGCCTGCATTGTACCAGTTACCACTGCAGCGGCCTTCTGGTTTGACGCCTTGGAAGAGTCTCTTAAGACGGAGACTCCTTTAGAGGACATTTTAGATAGAATTAAGGCTCTTAAGCTGGCTAATTCTTTTATTACGGATGCCGCCTTTCAGATTGCCAAATTGGCTGCTAAGAATGCCGGATTTGCCATTCTAACGCGTAGAGCGTTATGGTTAAAATCTTGGTCTGCTGATGTATCATCTAAGTCAAAGGAAAAACCCTATTCAGGCCTGACTTGAAAGAGATCATTTCTGACATTACGGGAGGTAAGGGTCATCTCCTACCTCAGGATAGAACAGCTAAGCTGAGGGGTAAACAAAAATAATTTTCGTTCCTTTCGGAACTTCAAAGGAGTCCCCTCTTCTTCCGCTAAACAGGAAGGGAATTTTGCGCAGGCCAAGTCCGTCTGGAGACCCAATCAGGCTTGGAACAAGGGTAAGCAACCCAAGAAGCCCGCTGCTGCTACCAAGACAGCATGAAGGGGTGGCCCACGATCCGGGACTGGATCTAGTAGGGGGCAGACTTTCTCTTTTTGCTCAGACTTGGGTAAGAGATGTTCAGGACCCCTGGACACTGGAAATCGTGCCCCAAGGGTATCAACTGGAATTCAAACCTTCGCTCCCAAGGGGGAGATTTCTTCTTTCACGATTATCTGTAGATCAGATAAAAAGAGGCGTTCTTACGTTGTGTAAAAGACCTCTCTACTATGGGAGTAATTCGTCCCGTTCCAATACTGAAACAGGGGCAGGGATTTTACTCAAATCTTTTCGTGGTCCCCAAAAAAGAGGGCACGTTCCGACCTATTTTAGATCTAAAAAGTGTAAACAAGTTTCTCAGAGTCCCATACTTTAAAGATGGAGACTATTCGAACAATTCTGCCATTGATCCAGGAGGGTCAATATATGACTACCGTGGACTTGAAGGATGCATATCTTCATATTCCTATCCACAAGGATCATCACCGGTTCCTAAGGTTTGCCTTCCTGGACAAACATTTTCAGTTTGTGGCTCTTCCCTTCGGGTTGGCCACAGCACCCAGGATCTTCACAAAGGTTCTAGGGTCACTTCTGGCGGTTCTCAGGCCGCGGGGCATTGCAGTGGCGCCTTATCTGGACGATATTCTGATCCAGGCGTCGTCTTACCATCTGACAAAATCTCATACAGACATGGTGCTGTCCTTTCTGAGGACTCATGGGTGGAAGGTGAATCTAGAAAAGAGTTTACTAATTCCACAGACAAGAGTTCCCTTCTTGGGAACTCTAATAGATTCTATATCCATGAAAATTTTCTTGACAGAGGTCAGAAAGTCAAAGATTCTGAATACATGCCGAGCCCTTCAGTCCAATCCTCAGCAATCAGTGGCTCAGTGCATGGAGGTAATTGGATTGATGGTGGCGGCAATGGACATCATTCCGTTTGCTCGTTTTCATCTCAGACCACTACAACTGAGCATGCTCAGGCAGTGGAATGAAGATTATGCAAATTTGTCTCCTCAGATAGATCTGGATCAGGAGACAAGAGACTCTCTTCTCTGGTGGTTGTCGCCGGATCATCAGTCCCAAAGGACGTGCTTCCGCAGACCCTTTTGGGTGATAGTGACAACGGACGCCAGTCTACTAGGTTGGGGTGCAGTCTGGAATTCACTGAAGGCTCTCTACTTCCAATCAATATTCTGGAATTGAGAGCAATATTCAATGCGCTTCAGGCTTGGCCTCAGTTGGCTTCGGCCAAATTAATCCGTTTTCAGTCGGACAACATCATGACTGTGGCTTACATCAATCATCAGGGAGGAACAAGGAGTCCCTTAGCGATGACAGAAGTATCCAAGATAATTCGATGGGCGGAGGCTCACTCTTGTTATCTGTCAGCAATCTACATCCCAGGAGTGGACAACTGGGAAGCGGACTTTTTAAGCAGACAGACGTTTCATCCGGGGGAGTGGGAACTTCATCCGGAGGTCTTTGCCACTCTGATTCTCAGGTGGGGCAGACCGGAATTAGATCTGATGGCGTCTCGTCAGAATGCCAAGCTCCCAAGATACGGATCCAGGTCAAGGCATCCTCAGGCCGAACTGATAGATGCCTTGGCAGTGCCTTGGTCGTTCAACCTAGCTTATGTGTTTCCACCGTTTGCTCTCCTTCCCCGGGTGATTGCACGGATCAAACAGGAGAGGGCTTCGGTTATTCTGATCTCACCTGCGTGGCCTCGCAGGACTTGGTATGCCGATCTAGTGGACATGTCCTCTCTGCCGCCGTGGAAGCTTCCATTGAGGCAGGACCTTCTCATTCAGGGACCCTTCCAACATCTGAATCTAGTTTCTCTGCAGCTTACTGCTTGGAGATTGAACGCTTGATTTTATCTAAGCGGGGGTTCTCCGATTCGGTCATTGATACTTTGATTCAGGCACGTAAGCCTGTCACTAGAAAGATTTACCATAAGATATGGCGTAAATATCTTTATTGGTGCGAATCCAAGGGCTACTCATGGAGTAGAGTTAGGATTCCCAGGATTTTATCTTTTCTCCAAGAGGGTTTGGAGAAGGGGTTGTCAGCAAGTTCCTTAAAGGGAAAGATTTCTACCTTGTCGATTTTACTACACAAGCGTTTGGCAGATGTTCCAGACGTTCAGTCTTTTTGTCAGGCTCTGACCAGAATCAAGCCTGTGTTTAGACCAACTGCTCCACCCTGGAGTTTGAATTTAGTTCTTAAAGTTCTTCAAGGGGTTCCGTTTGAACCCATGCATTCCATAGATATTAAGTTGTTATCCTGGAAGGTTTTATTTTTGGTTGCTATTTCTTCTGCTTGTAGAGTTTCCGAGCTTTCAGCGTTACAATGTGACTCTCCTTATCTTATTTTTCATTCTGATAAGGTGGTTTTACGTACCAAACCTGGTTTTCTTCCTAAGGTTGTTTCTAATAGGAATATTAATCAGGAAATTGTTGTTCCTTCATTGTGTCCTAATCCTTCTTCTAAGAAAGAGCGTTTGTTGCATAACTTGGACGTGGTCCGTGCCATGAAGTTTTACTTGCAGGCGACTAAAAATTTTCGTCAATCATCTTCTTTATTTATTGTCTTTTCTGGAAAGCGTAGGGGTCAGAAAGCTACGGCTACCTCTCTTTCTTTTTGGCTGAAGAGTATCATCCGTCTGGCATATGAGACTGCTGGACAGCAGCCTCCTGAAAGAATTACGGCTCATTCCACTAGGGCTGTGGCTTCCTCATGGGCATTTAAAAACAATGATTCTGTTGAACAGATTTGCAAGGCTGCAACTTGGTCGCCTCTTCACACTTTTTCCAAATTTGATACTTTTGCTTCATCTGAGGCTGTTTTTGGGAGAAAGGCTCTTCAAGCAGTGGTGCCTTCCGTTTAGGTTCCTGTCTTATCCTCCCCTTTCATCCGTGTCCAATAGCTTTGGTATTGTATCCCATAAGTAAGGATGAAATCCGTGGACTCGTCATATCTTGTAAAAGAAAAGGAAATTTATGCTTACCTGATAAATTTATTTATTTTACGATATGACGAGTCCACGGCCCACCCTGTCAATTCTAAGACAGGTAATTATTTTTGTTATACTTCAGTCACCTCTGCACCTTTGGCTTTTTCTTTCTCTTCCTAACTTCGGTCGAATGACTGGAGTGGAAAGGAAGGGAGGAGCTATATATACAGCTCTGCTGTGGTGCTCTTTGCCACTTCCTGCTGAACAGGAGGCGTAATCCCATAAGTAAGGATGAAATCCGTGGACTCGTCATATCGTAAAAGAAATAAATTTATCAGGTAAGCATAAATTTCCTTTTTATGCTTACCAGATAAATTCCTTTCCTTCCAGATAGGGAGAGTCCATGGCTTCATTCCTTACTGTTGGGAAATACAACACTTGGCCCCCAGGAGGAGGCAAAGACACCCCAGCCAAAGGCTTAAATATACCTCCCACTTCCTCGTTTCCCCAGTCATTCTGCCGAGGGAACAAGGAAAAGTAGGAGAAACATCAGGGTATAAATGGTGCCAGAAGAATAAGATAAATAATAGGGGGCCGCCCTTAGACAAGACAAAACGGGTGGGGGCCGTGGACTCTCTCGATCCGGAAGCAAAGGAATTTATCTGGTAAGCAAAAATTATGTTTTCCTTCCTAAGATAGGGAGAGTCCACGGCTTCATTCCTTACTGTTGGGAAAACTATACCCAAGCTCCAGAGGACACTGAATGAATAACGGGAGGGAACAAAAAGGAAGAGGCGGACCCTATTCTGAGGGCACCACAGCCTGCAAAACTTTTCTCCCGAAAGCTGCTTCCGCCGAAGCAAAAACATCAAACTTGTAAAAATTTGAAAAAGTATGTAAGGAGGACCAGGTAGCCGCCTTACAAATCTGATCCATAGAGGCCTCATTCTTAAAGGCCCAAGAGGAAGCCACTACTCTAGTGGAATAAGCCGTTATCCTCTCAGGCGGATGATGTCCCGCTGTCTTGTACGCTAAGCGGATGACACTCCTTAACCAAAAACATAGGGAAGTCGAAGTAGCCTTCTGCCCATTACGCTTCCTTGAATAGACAACAAACAAAGAGGAAGATTGTCTTAAAATTAGTACACAAGGAAGGAACCACAATCTCTTGATTGATGTTGCGATCTGACACAACCTTAAGAAGAAAACATAATTTAGTATTAAAAACTGCCTTATCTGCATGAAAAATCAGATAAGGGAACTCACATTGCAAAGCAGAGATCTCAGAAACTCTGCACGCAGAGGCAATAGCCAATAAAAAGAGAACCTTCCAAGATAACAATTTAATGTCAACGGAATGCAGAGGCTCAAACGGAGCCTGTTGCAAAACATGAAGAACAAGATTTAGGCTCCAATGAGGAGCCCCAGATCTAAACACAAGTTTGATCTTAATCAAAACCTTAACAAAGGACTGCACGTCTGGAAGCTCAGCCAGTCTCTTGTGCAATAAAACTGACAGGGCCGAAATCTGTCCCCTCAGGGAACTAGCAGAAAGGCCCTTCTAAAGCCCATCCTGGAGAAAAGATAAGATCTTGCCAACCTTAACTCTGTGCCAGGAAAAACCCCGCTCTTCACACCCGAATAAGTAGGTCCTCCACCTTTTGTGGTAGATACTGCAAGTAACTGGTTTATGAGCTTGAATAAGAGTATCAATGACACTCTCAGAGAAACCTCTCTTGGCTAAGACTAAGTGTTTAATCTCCACGCAGTCAGCCTCAAAAAGAATCTAGATTTTGATGAACAAATGGACCTTGTAACAGCAGGTCATCAACTATCATTCCCCCCTGATGGTTGATGTAAGCTATCAAGGATATATTGTCCGATTTGAATCTGATTAACTGGGATGAACCCAGAAGTGGCCAAGCCTTCAAGGCATTGAAGAATGCCCGTAGTTCCAAAATTGATCGGGAGGGAGGAGTCCACAACCCCTGAGCCTTCCTGGCACCCCAAACAGCTCCCCATCCGGATAGGCTTGTGTCCGTAGTCACAATCTCCCAGGATGGTATAAAGAAGCACGTCCCTTGGGACAGATGATCTGGACAGAGCCACCAAGAGAGCGATTCTCTTGACCTGCTGTCTAATACAATCTGTAGAGACAGATCAGAATGATCGCTGTTCCGATGTCTCAGCATGCACAGTTGTAAAGGTCTGAGACGGAACCTGGCAAAAGGAATGATGTCCATGCAGGACACCATAAGACCAATCACCTCCATACACTGAGCCACAAGGAGGGACTCAAGGAGGTCCGGAGGGCAAGACATGCTGAAGTTAGCTTGTGTCATGGATACCAGGCTGCAAGGGTTAAACCCCTACCCCCCCATAACCTTCCCCCTATCTAGTCTAGGTGTAAAGTGTTTTTCTGTTAATTGTATGAGTCATCCATTGTCCTTTTGTAAGTCAGGATGTGATTAGAATCTGTTTAACTAACTATTGTCTGATGTTTGTCTCATTGTATAATATTTGTTTTTAGTTGTATAGTAACTTTGTTGGAAATGTATAAAAGCTGTGTTTTCTGTGCAATAAAGCAGTCTTTATTTCACCTGAATGCTAGTCTGTATAGTCATTTAGGTGGGCTCCTGCTAGAATCTCTTTCCTGGGCTACATAGCAGCCTGTTCCAGGCAAAGGAAGGACCCTCTGGCAGAGCTACTCAGTCGGGGTAGCTGGAGTCTGCCACAGGGTGGGACCCCGAGTACTGGTGCTGTCGGGCATCAGGGGTGGCTACAGGCTGTGGTCACTTGCCAGCTACATAGCTGCAGTCGGCAGGGAGGAAGCAGGACCCGTTTGGCGGAACTACCCAGTCGGGGTAGCCGGGGGTATCCGTCACATTGCTGGCAGCGGTGGGATCTGCTTCTTTTACAAGGTTCCTGCTGACAGAGGAGACGTACCACAGTAGCCGGTAAATATGGAGGCAGAGTTCCTAGGGAGAGTACAAAAGATACTGACTGGAACAAAGGATCCTTGTTCGGAACAGGACGTTCTGACATGGAGGAACCTTGCCCTCCGAGACCTTTGGTGGGAGGCTCTGTAACAGGAGCAGGAAAATGGAAAGGTCCCCCCCGCGAATGACACGAGATTCCTGGTACTGTGGACCGTGAGACTGCCTTTCCTGGGAGAACAGCCAAAGAAGGAATGGCTAGCTGTTCTACATAGACTGATCCAGCAAGAGATGTGGGTGGAGGACGGCTATTGAGCCCTCCAATGGCTCGCTATGCAAGCGCAGCCATGGCTGGAGGAAGGATCCCCCACAGAGGGCTTTGGCGGCCCTGGATTGTTGTTTACAAAAGGTCAATGGGTGACTCATACAGTTAACAGAAAAACACTTTACACCTAGACTAGATAGGGGGAAGATTATGGGGGGTAGGGGTTTAACCCTTGCAGCCTGGTATCCGTGACATCTTGCAACGTCTCTGGTCTGTTAGAAATATTCTCATGTATATGGAGTCTATTTTAGTACCCAGGAATTCCACCCTGGTACTTGGGATAAGAGAACTCTTTTCCAAGTTTATCTTCCATCCATGTGATCGAAGAAGACTGAGAAGGGACTCAGAGTATTCTTCCGTAAGATGAAAAGATGGTGCTTGCACCAGAATATCGTTCAAGTATGGGGATACTGTAATACCCTGAGTTCTGGCAATGGCTAGAAGAGCCCCCAGAACCTTTGTAATGATTTTTGGAGCAGTAGCTAGGCCAAACGGAAGGGCAATGAACTGGAAGTGCTGGTCCAGGAATGCAAACCTCAGGAACTGAAAGTGTTCCCTGTGGATTGGAACATGAAGGTAAGCGTCTTTCAGATCTATAGTGGTCATAAACTGGCCTTCCTGAACTAAAGGAGAGATGGACCTTACTGTCTCCATCTTGAAAGAAGGGACACTGAGAAATTTGTTTAAACACTTTAGGTCCAGAATTGGGTGGAAAGTTCCCTCCTTCTTTGGGACCACGAAAAGGTTTGAATAAAACCCCAAACCTCTTTCTTTGATAGGCACCGGGACAACAACTCCTAAGGAGGATAGATCCCGAACGCACCCTAGAAAGGCATCCCTCTTTTCTAGTCTGGAAGACAGGTTCGAGAGTAGGAATCTGCCCCTGGGCGGATGAGATTTGAAGCCTATCTTGTATCCCTGAGTACGACCTCCAGGAACCATGGATCCTGTACATCCCTGAACCAAGCATCTGAAAAAAGAGACAGTCTGCCCCTACACGATCCATCCCAGATTGGGGGACGCCCCTTCATGCCAATTTGTTTTCTGCGGGCTTCTTATTCTGCTTGGACTTATTCCAGGACTGAGCCGGCTTCTAAGTACTCTTGGGTTGCTCGGGCTTGGAGGATTGTTGTCGTTGGGATTTGTCAGAATGAAAATTAGAAGATGGTCGTCCCTTAGACTTGTTGTTCTTATCTTGCGGTAGGAAGGCACCCTTGCCTCCGGTAACCATAGAAATAATGGAGTCCAGGCCTGGAATGAATAAAATCTTTCCCTTGAAGAAAAGAGAAAGGAGTCTGGACTTAGAAGTCCTATCCACAAACCAAGGCTTTAATTTAACCAGAGCGCCCGGCGGGCTAGAACCGCAAAGCCAGAGGCCTTTGCATTTAGGCGAATAATTTGCATGTTCGCATCGCAGATAAAAGAATTAGCAATTCTCAGAGCTTTCTGTCTTGAATATCCTCTAGGGGAGACTCCACCTCAATGAGTTCCAACAAAGGGTCGCACCAGTAAGTAGCTGCTCTGGAAACCGCGGCAACTGCAGCCTCAGGTTGAAACAAAAATCCTGTATGTTGAAACAGCTTTCTCAGAAAGGTTTCCATTTTCTTATCCATCGGCTCTCTGAACAATGAATTATCCTCAAGAGTTATAGTAGAATATTTAACAAGCGTAGAGATAGCACCATCCACCTTATGAATGGAGCCCCACAAATTCAGTTGAGAGTCCGGGACCGGGAACAACTTTTTCAAAGTAGACGAGGAGGAAAAGGAAGATCCAATTCTTTCCCATTCGTTGTTAATAATGTTCGCCTTTTAACCGGCACAGGAAAAAGTCAAAGGAACTTTCCTATCTTCGTAAACTCTGTCTAATTTAGGTATCATAGGGTCTTCAGGCAGCGCGGCCTCTGGAACCTCTAACCTAGACAGAACCTCCTTCAATAAAAAATGCAAGTGCTCAATTTTAAATCTAAAGGACAGTTCCTCCGCAGCAGGTGGCTTAGACGCCAAGGACTCCGACCCAGAAAGTTTACCCTCTAAAGCTACAGAGGTTAACACATCATCGGATAACTGGGACATAATAGCTAAATCCGATATTTAGATGACTCCAGGTCAGGAGAGCTATGTTTAACCTTTCTCTTGCGTTGTTAGAGCGAGGTAATGCACTGAGGGCTGCAGACACCACCGTTTGTAACTGCGAGGCAAAGTCCGCAGGAAGAAGTCCCCCCTCCGGATGGAGGATTAGATGTGCTACGGGGAACTGCATGTGGAGTGGATAATGTAGCAAGGGTAGCAATCTCACGGGACGCCGAGTCCTGAGAGGTGGACAGCTCAGAGGAACTAATAGCCTTAGCAGGCTTGTCTCCCTTCCTAGACTTTATAATGGTGTTAAGGCATGTGTAGCACAATTGATTGGGTGGGAAAACCACGGCCTCTTCACAATATAAACAGGTATGATTTAGTACAGAAAAAGTACCTTCTAAATGTCAGAGTCCTCCATAGCTCAGGCTATACCCACAGAAGGACACAAATAAAAACTTTTTTTTTTTATATACTCCCAATGGCTGGGGCACTACCTCCTAGACCCAGACCGAGGACACACTCTCCTCAGGTTGAAGTCTCAGCCAGAATGGAGGAAATGAACACAGACCACATGCTATGAAAAGTACAGCAAGTTAATAGGAGCTGTGCAACACTTTAAAAAAATGAAAGTGAAACCTACTTGTTCCAGCCAAAAACACACAGTCTATGAGCCCAGGAAAAAATCACACAAAGCAGCATGTAAATAATTAATACACTGATTAATTAACCCCAACTGTTCAATAAACCCCCTTTAGAGGATATTAACCCTGGATCCTATCAAGGTATAAAGGAGCTACACTGTGACCCTGTTATTTTATGTGTAAAAATTTAAAACAATCTTACCTCCAGGATCCATGCTGTGGAACAGAACACAACCTCTCACGTGTGACAGTCTTATAGCAGCGCTCCTGACATGGACTTGAGTGAGAGAAAGCAGGCAGTGAAATTCATCAACACTGATTGCTTAGGAGCTGTTAGCAGTAGTCTGGATGGTTTTGCAGAAAAACTTTCCCTGCATCTCCAGACACTAACTTTCATCAATACTTTCACTGAGAAATTGACATGAAAACTCCAGTCCTATCTCGAAAGGCAGATACCCTTTTTCAGGACTCTCCGAATCTTCTGACACTTCTCTGTCACCTATTGTGATGAAAAGCAAAGAATGACTGGGGTAATGAGGAAGTGGGAGGGATATTTAAGCCTTTGGCTGGGGTGTCTTTGCCTCCTCCTGGTGGCCAGGTGTTATATTTCCCAACAGTAAGGAATGAAGCTGTGGACTCTCCCTAACTTAGGAAGGAAAACAGCCATAACTACACTTTTCACGTGAATGCAAACCATTTCAACTGTTGCACCACAAATAAAGCTGTTAGACCTTACTCAACTTTGATGCTGGATCTCTCTCCTTGATGTAACCTCAGAAAGGTTATCACACCAAACTGGCAAGGAACGTAGGCCACACTGACAACACAAGATGACAGGAACGTCTATAGAAGCCTTCAAGCTTCTTGTCCAGAGTTTTTGAACAAGGTGCTATCTACTGGTTTGTTACATTCCTCTGACATCAGATCAAACATTTATTCAAAGTTGTTAAGAAATGGACTTAAAGAACCTATCCAGCACCTTTATTACCATTAGAAGGGTTGCTGGGTTCATACACCTTTATGGGTTCATACACACTTCACTTGATGTATATGATCCGATCCAGAAATGAAAAGACACATTCTTACTCACTGTTTTCAATGGTTGGGGATCTGAGACTCAGTAAATGACTCCTCAGAAAACAAACAATAAGATATGTAATGACAACACCAGGTCCAGGATTAGTAATATGCTCAGTACATGAATCAAACAGCTGAGAAAGGGTACAGCTTTACTGAGTAAAATATACGACTGAGTATATTAAATTGTTTGCAAGTAGCTCCTTTACCCTTATTTTTGTATCTGAAATAGCTGATTTAGCCTATGGTATCCCAACCTATACTGAAAGTTTCTATACTTAGTAAAATAGGCTATTGACAAGCTATGTAAACACAGCCAGCAGAAAAAATATACTCCCAGTGGTGTTTATGAAAGATAAGTAATAAAATATAAAATTTTCCATTGTTCTCTTTAATTGTTGAGCACTGGTATACAGACAAATATAAGATAAGGAACCGTGTGTGTGTACTTAAAGTTATAAAATAATGAGATCTGATTTTATCAGCAACCTCAACCCATTGTAATGGGTTGTGGTTTGAAAGAACAAAACATGCTCTTTCATATACACAAATAAACCTAAAGATGCAATTTCTCAAACATTTTAAACTCTGCAGCTGGTATAACAAGTCATGGGAAATACATTTAGGGAAAAACAATTTTACAGTATACTGTCCCTTTAATGACATTACAATCTGATTTTTCATATTGAGAACATTAAAATATTTTCTCTTTAATATGAATTTTCTGATGAGTTGTAAGAGATGATTTCTGAGTAAAACATTTCCCACATTCAGAACATGAAAATGCCTTTTCTCCTGTATGAATTGTCTGATGAGTAATAAGAGTTGATTTCCGAGTAAAACATTTCCCACATTCAAAACATGAAAATGCTTTCTCTCCTGTATGAATTTTCTGATGAGTAACAAGAGATGATTTCTGAGTAAAACATTTCCCGCATTCAGAGCACGAAAATGCCTTTTCTCCTGTATGTGTTTTCTGATGGGTAATAAGAACGGATTTCAGAGTAAAACCTTTGCCACATTGAGAACATGAAAACGCTTTTTCGCCTGTATGATCTTTCTGATGAGTTATAAGTTGTGATTTCCAAGTAAAACATTTCCCACACTGAAAACATGAAAATGTCTTTTCCCCTGTATGAATTTTCAGATGTGTAATAAGAACTGATTTCTGAGTAAAACATTTCCCACACTCAGAACATGAAAAAGCTTTTTCACCTGAATGAATTTTCAGATGCGTATTAAGATGGGATTTCCAAGTAAAACATTTCCCACATACAGAACATGAAAATACTTTCTCTCCTGTATGAATTTTCTGATGGCCAATTAGATTTGATTTCTTAGTAAAACATTTCCCACATACAGAACATGAAAATGCTTTCTCTCCTGTATGAATTTTCAGATGAGTACTAAGATTTGATTTCTTAGTAAAACATCTCCCACATTGAGAACATGAAAACGCTTTCTCTCCTGTATGAACTTTCTGATGGTCAATAAGATTGAACTTTTTGGTAAAACATTTACCACATTCAGAACAGGAAAAAACTTTTTCTCCTGTATGAAATTTCAGATTGTCAATAGGATTTGATTTCTTGCCAAAGCATTTGCTTTGATTTTGGAAAAGATTGATAGAAGCTTTGTTTGTGAATCCACCTGTTAAAAAAATACAATACAACTAATGTTACTTAGCAAATGGCATCATTATTTTATTTTAAGAACATTTGAACTGTTTAGGATTAGGGACAGATATAAATAGGTCATTACAGTCTGCAGCCAATGACTGTGTGGAATATAACCGTGTTCTGCACTTTCATTTCTAACAAGAACTGAAAAGCTCATAATTTCCGAAGGCACATAATGGAGCATACCATTTTAATCAGCTTTCCAATTTATTTCTATTATCTAATTTGTTCAGTTTTTTGGTATCCTTTGTTGTAAAGCATACTTAGGTAGGCTCAGAGCTTGTAGCTAGCTGCCGATTGGTGGCTGCACATATATGCCTGCTGTCATTGGCTTACCGATGTGTTCAGCTAGCTCCCAGTAGTGAATTGCTGCTCCTTCAATAAAGGATACCAAGACAGTGAAGCAAAATTGAGAACATTTTGGAAAGTTAGTTAAAATTGTATGCTCTATCTTAATCATGAAACAAAAATTTAGTTTTCATATCCCTTTAAGTAACTAAATCATCCAGACCTGCTACCTGCCAATCAAGCACTGTACTGGGTTATTTATAAGTCCTTTAAAGGGCTGGAATTACATGATAAAAGCACAAAGGCAGCAGAAACTAGAAGCAAGTAACTAGCACAGCTCATGGTGCTCTGACAGATGTTACTCTTACTGGTGTTGTGGTTACTATCAGTGGTTGTGGAGTTATTTATCAGAAGTGTTCCATCTAAGGAGGGAGTGTACATATCGGCTGACATTTTATCCTTGAAACCCTATTCTGTGATTCCCATGCTGGCCCTGCTGTGTAAATATTGACCTGATTCCTGCACTCACCCTGCAAAGTAACCTGACCCTGCTGTGTGACACCTGACCTTATTCCTGCTGTGGCCCTGCAATGTAACCTGACTTTGCTGTGTGACTCCTGACCTGATTCTTGCTGTGGCCCTGCAATGCAAACTGACCCTGCTATGTGACACATGACCCGATTCCTGCAGTGGCCCTGCAATGCAAACTGACCCTGTTGTATGACACATGACTTTATTCTTGCTGTGGCCCTGCAATGTAACCTGACCCTACTGTGTAATTTCTGACCAGATTCCCTTGCTGGTCCTGCAATGTAACCTAACCTTGCTGCATGACTTCTGACCCGATTCCTGCTATAGCCCTGCAATGTTACCTGATCCTACTATGTGACTCCTGACCCTATTTCCGCGTTGGCCCTGCAATGTAACCTGACCCTGCTGTGTAAATTCTGACCCGATTCTTCCCTTGCTGGTCCTGCAATGTAACCTAACCTTTCTGCATGACTCCTGACCCGATTCCTGCTCTAGCCCTGCAATATAACCTGACCCTGCTGTGTGACTCCTGACATGATTCCTGCTCTGGTCCTACAATGTAACCTGACCCTGCTGTGTAACTCCTGACATGATTCCTGCTCTGGTCCTACAATGTTACCTGACTCTGCTGTGTGACTCCTGACTTAATCCTGCTTAGTGATTCCGGCATTGACGTTTCTATGCAACTCCTTGCTTGCTAACAAGATATAAACTAGTGTTGTATGTTTTTAAAACATTTATTTTGTATGCAGATATTTTGCAAAGTAGTTATAACAAGTGGAACAGTGTATATTGTATATCAGCAGTGGCACAGTGTATATCTGTAATGTAGATCAATAGTGGCACAGTGTATATCAGTAGTGTCACAGTGTATACTGTATATCAGTAGTATCAGTGTATATCAGTAGTGGCACAGTGTAAATTGTATATCAATATTGGCACAGTATATATCAGAAGTGTATATCAGTAGTGGCACAATGTATATCAGCAGTGAATATAAATAGTGGCACATTGTATATCCGCAGTGAGGCACAATGTATATTGTATATCTGTAGTGGCACAGTGTATATCAGCAGTGTATATCAATATTGGCACAGTGCATATCAGTAGTGGCACAGTGTATATAAGCAGTGAATATCAATAGTGGCACAGTGTATATCAGCAGTGAGGCACAATGTATATTGTATATCAGTAGTGGCACAGTGTATATCAGCAGTGTATATCAATATTGGCACAGTGCATATTAGTAGTGGCACAGTGTATTTAAGCAGTGAATATCAATAATGGCACAGTGTATATCAGCAGTGAGGCACTGTGTATATTGTATATCAATAGTGGCACAGTGTATATAAGCAGTGTATATCAGTAGTGGCACAGTGTATATCAGCAGTGAATATCAATAGTGGCACAGTGTATATCAGCAGTGTATAGCAATAGTGTCACAGTGTATATCAGCAGTGAGGCACAGTGTATATTGTAAATCAATAGTGGTACAGTGTATACAAGAAGTGGCACAGTGTATACCAGTAGCGGTACAGTGTATAAAAGCAGTGGAAGTGTATATAAGCAGTGGCATAGTGTATACTATATATCAGTAGTGGCACAGTGTATATCAGTAGTGCACAGTGTATATCAGCAGTGGCACAGTGTATATCCGCAGTGGCACAGTGTATATCCGCAGTGGCACAGTGGTTATCAGCAGTGTATATCAGTGGTGACAGTGTATATCAGCAGTGGCACAGTATATACTGTATATCAGTAGTGGCACAGTGTATACCAGTAATGGCATAGTGTATATCAGTAGTGGCACAGTGCATATAAGCAGTGACACAGTGTATATCAGCAGTGTATATCAGTAGTGGCACAGTGTATATCAGTAGTGGCACAGTGTATATCAGTATATTAGTAGTGGTAAAGTGTATATAAGCAGTGGTACAGTGTATATAACTAGTGGCACAGTGTATATCAGTAGTGACACAGTATATACAAGTAGTGGCACAGTGTATATCACTAGTGGTACAGTGTATATCATTAGTGGCACAGTGTATATCACTAGTGGTACAGTGTATATCATCAGTATATATCAGAAGTGGCACAGTGTAGATCAGCAATGGCACCGTGTATATCAGAAGTGGCACAGTGTATATCAGCAGTGTATATCAGAAGTGGCACAGTGTATATCAGGAGTATATATCAGCAGTAGCACAGTGTATATCAGTAGTGGCACAGTGTATACTGTATATCAGTAGTAGCACAGTGTATATCAGTAGTGGCACAGTGTATATAAGTAGTGGCACAGTGTATAAAAACAGTGTATATCAGGAGTAGTACAGTGTATATCATTAGTGGCACAGTGTATATCAGTAGTGGCACAGTGTATAAAAGCAGTATATATCAGCAGTAGCACAGTGTATATCAGTAGTAGCACAGTGTATACTGTATATCAGTAGTGGCAAAGTGTATACTGTATATCAGTTGTAGCACAGTGTATATCTGTAGTGGCACAGTGTATATCAGCAGTGGCACAGTGTATATCAGTAGTGGCACAGTGTATATCAGTATATTAGTAGTGGTAAAGTGTATATAAGCAGTGGTACAGTGTATATCAGTAGTGGCACAGTGTATATAACTAGTGGCACAGTGTATATCACTAGTGGCACAGTGTATATCAGTAGTGGCACAGTGTATATCAGTAGTGGCACAGTGTATATCAGTAGTGGCACAGTGTATACAAGTAGTGGCACAGTGTATATCACTAGTGGTACAGTGTATATCAGTAGTGGCACAGTGTATATCACTAGTGGTACAGTGTATATCAGTAGTGGCACAGTATATATCACTAGTGGCACAGTGTATATAATCAATATATATAAGAAGTGGCACCGTGTATATCAGAAGTGGCACAGTGTATATCAGGAGTATATTTCAGCAGTAGCACAGTGTATATCAGTAGTGGCACAGTGTATACTGTATATCAGTAGTAGCACAGTGTATATCAGTAGTGGCACAGTGTATATCAGTAGTGGCACAGTGTATATCAGTAGTGGCAAAGTGTATATCAGTAGTGGCAAAGTGTATATAAGTAGTGGCACAGTGTATATAAGTAGTGGCACAGTGTATAAAAACAGTGTATATCAGGAGTAGCACAGTGTATATCATTAGTGGCACAGTGTATATAAGTAGTGGCACAATGTATACAAGCAGTCTATATCAGTAGTAGCACAGTGTATATCAGTAGTGGCACAGTGTATAAAAGCAGTATATATCAGCAGTAGCACAGTGTATATCAGTAGTGGCACAGTGTATACTGTATATCAGTAGTAGCACAGTGTATATCAGTAGTGGCACAGTGTATACTGTATATCAGTAGTAGCACAGTGTATATCAGTAGTGGCACAGTGTATACTGTATATCAGTTGTAGCACAGTGTATATCAGTAGTGGCACAGTGTATATCAGTAGTGGCACAGTGTATACTGTATATCAGTAGTAACACAGTGTATATCAGTAGTGGCACAGTGTATAAAAGCAGTATATATCAGTAGTAGCACAGTGTATATCAGTAGTGGCACAGTGTATACTGTATATCAGTAGTAGCACAGTGTATATCAGTAGTGGCAGTGTATATAAGCAGTGGCACAGTGTATAATAGCAGTGGCAGTGTATATCAGGAGTGGCACAGTGTAAATCAGCAATATGGGGGTGATTTTGAAGTACAAAACTTAAATACAACAGTGCCTTATAAACATTTCACAGATACAAACTGAATATTACTGCTGCACTTGTCTAAATAACTGTCGGTCTGTGTGCTATAATGTTTAACAATCTAACATGTGTCTGCTGTGTATAACTGTTATTTTCAAGAGACAAAATGTCATCATCACAAAATCTTTCCTTTACTTAAAGGGACATAATATGTATATGCTAAATCACTGGAAACTAATGCAGCATAACTGTAAAAAGCTGACAAGAAAATATCACCTGAACATCTCTATGTAAAAAAACATAATTTATGTAAGAACTTACCTGATAAATTAATTTCTTTCATATTAGCAAGAGTCCATGAGCTAGTGACGTATGGGATATACATTCCTACCAGGAGGGGCAAAGTTTACCAAACCTCAAAATGCCTATAAATACACCCCTCACCACACCCACAATTCAGTTTAACGAATAGCCAAGAAGTGGGGTGATAAAAAAGTGCGAAAGCATATAAAATAAGGAATTGGAATAATTGTGCTTTATACAAAAATCATAACCACCACAAAAAAAGGGCGGGCCTCATGGACTCTTGCTAATATGAAAGAAATGAATTTATCAGGTAAGTTCTTACATAAATTATGTTTTCTTTCATGTAATTAGCAAGAGTCCATGAGCTAGTGACGTATGGGATAATGATTACCCAAGATGTGGATCTTTCCACTCAAGAGTCACTAGAGAGGGAGGGATAAAATAAAGACAGCCAATCCCTGCTGAAAATAATCCACACCCAAAATAAAGTTTAATGAAAAACATAAGCAGAAGATTCAAACTGAAACCGCTGCCTGAAGTACTTTTCTACCAAAAACTGCTTCAGAAGAAGAAAATACATCAAAATGGTAGAATTTAGTAAAAGTATGCAAAGAGGACCAAGTTGCTGCTTTGCAAATCTGATCAATCGAAGCTTCATTCCTAAACGAGAAACTGACCTAGTAGAATGAGCTGTAATCCTTTGAGGCGGAGTTTTACCCGACTCAACATAGGCAAGATGAATTAAAGATTTCAACCAAGATGCCAAAGAAAAGGCAGAAGCTTTCTGGCCTTTTCTAGAACCGGAAAAGATAACAAATAAACTAGAAGTCTTTCGGAAAGACTTAGTAGCTTCAACATAATATTTCAAAGCTCTAACAACATCCAAAGAATGCAACGATTTCTCCTTAGAATTCTTAGGATTAGGACATAATGAAGGAACCACAATTTCTCTACTAATGTTGTTGGAATTCACAACTTTAGGTAAAAATTCAAAAGAAGTTCGCAACACCGCCTTATCCTGATGAAAAATCAGAAAAGGAGACTCACAAGAAAGAGCAGATAATTCAGAAACTCTTCTGGCAGAAGAGATTGCCAAAAGGAACAAAACTTTCCAAGAAAGTAATTTAATGTCCAATGAATGCATAGGTTCAAACGGAGGAGCTTGAAGAGCCCCCAGAACCAAATTCAAACTCCAAGGAGGAGAAATTGACTTAATGACAGGTTTTATACGAACCAAAGCTTGTACAAAACAATGAATATCAGGAAGATTAGCAATTTTTCTGTGAAAAAGAACAGAAAGAGCAGAGATTTGTCCTTTCAAAGAACTTGCGGATAAACCTTTATCTAAACCATCCTGAAGAAACTGTAAAATTCTCGGAATTCTAAAAGAATGCCAAGAAAAATGATGAGAAAGACACCAAGAAATATAAGTCTTCCAGACTCTATAATATATCTCTCTGGATACAGATTTACGAGCCTGTAACATAGTATTAATCACAGAGTCAGAGAAACCTCTTTGACCAAGAATCAAGCGTTCAATCTCCATACCTTTAAATTTAAGGATTTGAGATCCTGATGGAAAAAAGGACCTTGCGACAGAAGGTCTGGTCGTAGCGGAAGAGTCCACGGATGGCAAGAGGCCATCCGGACAAGATCCGCATACCAAAACCTGTGAGGCCATGCCGGAGCTACCAGCAGAACAAACGAGCATTCCTTCAGAATCTTGGAGATTACTCTTGGAAGAAGAACTAGAGGCGGAAAGATATAAGCAGGATGATACTTCCAAGGAAGTGATAATGCATCCACTGCTTCCGCCTGAGGATCCCGGGATCTGGACAGATACCTGGGAAGTTTCTTGTTTAGATGAGACGCCATCAGATCTATTTCTGGAAGCTCCCACATTTGAACAATCTGAAGAAATACCTCTGGGTGAAGAGACCATTCGCCCGGATGCAACGTTTGGCGACTGAGATAATCCGCTTCCCAATTGTCTATACCTGGGATATGAACCGCAGAAATTAGACAGGAGCTGGATTCCACCCAAACCAGAATTCGAGATACTTCTTTCATAGCCAGAGGACTGTGAGTCCCTCCTTGATGATTGATGTATGCCACAGTTGTGACATTGTCTGTCTGAAAACAAATGAACGATTCTCTCTTCAGAAGAGGCCAAGACTGAAGAGCTCTGAAAATTGCACGGAGTTCCAAAATATTGATCGGTAATCTCACCTCCTGAGATTCCCAAACTCCTTGTGCCGTCAGAGATCCCCACACAGCTCCCCAACCTGTGAGACTTGCATCTGTTGAAATTACAGTCCAGGTCGGAAGCACAAAAGAAGCCCCCTGAATTAAACGATGGTGATCTGTCCACCACGTTAGAGAGTGTCGTACAATCGGTTTTAAAGATATTAATTGAGATATCTTTGTGTAATCCTTGCACCATTGATTCAGCATACAGAGCTGAAGAGGTCGCATGTGAAAACGAGCAAAGGGGATCGCGTCCGATGCAGCAGTCATAAGACCTAGAATTTCCATGCATAAGGCTACCGAAGGGAATGATTGTGACTGAAGGTTTTGACAAGCTGAAATCAATTTTAGACGTCTCTTGTCTGTTAAAGACAGAGTCATGGACACTGAATCTATCTGGAAACCCAGAAAGGTTACCGTTGTCTGAGGAATCAATGAACTTTTTGGTGAATTGATCCTCCAACCATGATCTTGAAGAAACAACACAAGTCGATTCGTATGAGATTCTGCTAAATGTAAAGACTGAGCAAGTACCAAGATATCGTCCAAATAAGGAAATACCACAATACCCTGTTCTCTGATTACAGACAGAAGGGCACCGAGAACCTTTGTAAAAATTCTTGGAGCTGTAGCTAGGCCAAACGGCAGAGCCACAAACTGGTAATGCTTGTCCAGAAAAGAGAATCTCAGGAACTGATAATGATCTGGATGAATCGGAATATGCAGATATGCATCCTGTAAATCTATTGTGGACATATAATGCCCTTGCTGAACAAAAGGCAAGATAGTCCTTACAGTTACCATTTTGAACGTTGGTATCCTTACATAACGATTCAATATTTTTAGATCCAGAACTGGTCTGAAGGAATTTTCCTTCTTTGGTACAATGAAGAGATTTGAATAAAACCCCATCCCCTGCTCCAGAACTGGAACTGGCATAATTACTCCAGCCAACTCTAGATCTGAAACACAATTCAGAAATGCTTGAGCTTTCACTGGATTTACTGGGACACGGGAAAGAAAAAATCTCTTTGCAGGAGGTCTCATCTTGAAACCAATTCTGTACCCTTCTGAAACAATGTTCTGAATCCAAAGATTGTGAACAGAATTGATCCAAATTTCTTTGAAAAAACGTAACCTGCCCCCTACCAGCTGAGCTGGAATGAGGGCCGCACCTTCATGTGGACTTAGAAGCAGGCTTTGCCTTTCTAGAAGGCTTGGATTTATTCCAGACTGGAGATGGTTTCCAAACTGAAACTGCTCCTGAGGATGAAGGATCAGGCTTTTGTTCTTTGTTGAAACGAAAGGAACGAAAACGATTATTAGCCCTGTTTTTACCCTTAGATTTTTTATCCTGTGGTAAAAAAGTTCCTTTCCCACCAGTAACAGTTGAGATAATAGAATCCAACTGAGAACCAAATAATTTGTTACCCTGGAAAGAAATGGAAAGTAGAGTTGATTTAGAAGCCATATCAGCATTCAAAGTTTTAAGCCATAAAGCTCTTCTAGCTAAAATAGCTAGAGACATAAACCTGACATCAACTCTGATAATATCAAAAATGGCATCACAGATAAAATTATTAGCATGCTGAAGAAGAATAATAATATTATGAGAATCATGATCTGTTACTTGTTGCGCTAAAGTCTCCAACCAAAACGTTGAAGCTGCAGCAACATCAGCCAATGATATAGCAGGTCTAAGAAGATTACCTGAACACAGATAAGCTTTTCTTAGAAAGGATTCAATTTTCCTATCTAAAGGATCCTTAAACGAAGTACCATCTGACGTAGGAATAGTAGTACGTTTAGCAAGGGTAGAAATAGCCCCATCAACTTTAGGGATTTTGTCCCAAAATTCTAATTTGTCAGACGGCACAGGATATAATTGCTTAAAACGTTTAGAAGGAGTAAATGAATTACCCAATTTATCCCATTCTCTGGAAATTACTTCAGAAATAGCATTAGGAACAGGAAAAACTTCTGGAATAACCACAGGAGATTTAAATACCTTATCTAAACGTTTAGAATTAGTATCAAGAGGACCAGAATCCTCTATTTCTAAAGCAATTAGTACTTCTTTAAGTAAAGAACGAATAAATTCCATTTTAAATAAATATGAAGATTTATCAGCATCAATCTCTGAGACAGAATCCTCTGAACCAGAAGAGTCATCAGAATCAGAATGATGATGTTCATTTAAAAATTCATCTGTAGAGAGAGAAGTTTTAAAAGATTTTTTATGTTTACTAGAAGGAGAAATAACAGACATAGCCTTCTTGATGGATTCAGAAACAAAATGTTATCAGGAACATTCTGCACCTTAGATGTTGAAGGAACTGCAACAGGCAATGGTACATTACTAAAGGAAATATTATCTGCATTAACAAGTTTGTCATGACAATTAATACAAACAACAGCCGGAGGAATAGCTACCAAAAGTTTACAGCAGATACACTTAGCTTTGGTAGTTCCAGCACTAGACAGCGATTTTCCTGAAGTATCTTCTGACTCAGATGCAACGTGAGACATCTTGCAATATGTAAGAGAAAAAACAACATATAAAGCAAAATTGATCAAATTCCTTAAATGACAGTTTCAGGAATGGGAAAAAATGCCAATTAACAAGCTTCTAGTAACCAGAAGCAAAGAAAAAATGAGACTGAAATAATGTGGAGACAAAAGCGACGCCCATATTTTTTAGCGCCAAATAAGACGCCCACATTATTTGGCGCCTAAATGCTTTTTGGCGCCAAAAATGACGCCACATCCAGAACGCCGACATTTTTGGCGCAAAAGGACGTCAAAAATGACGCAACTTCCGGCGACACGTATGACGCCGGAAACAGAAAAGATTTTTTGCGCCAAAAAAGTCCGCGCCAAGAATGACGCAATAAAATGAAGCATTTTCAGCCCCCGCGAGCCTAACAGCCCACAGGGAAAAAAGAGTCAAATTTTTTAAGGTAAGAAAAAATGAATGATTCAAATGCATTATCCCAAATATGAAACTGACTGTCTGAAAATAAGGAATGTTGAACATCCTGAGTCAAGGCAAATAAATGTTTGAATACATATATTTAGAACTTTATAAATAAAGTGCCCAACCATAGCTTAGAGTGTCACAGAAAATAAGATTTACTTACCCCAGGACACTCATCTACATGTTTGTAGAAAGCCAAACCAGTACTGAAACGAAAATCAGCAGAGGTAATGGTATATAAATAAGAGTATATCGTCGATCTGAAAAGGGAGGTAAGAGATGAATCTCTACGACCGATAACAGAGAACCTATGAAATAGACCCCGTAGAAGGAGATCACTGCATTCAAAATAGGCAATACTCTCCTCACATCCCTCTGACATTCACTGCACGCTGAGAGGAAAACCGGGCTCCAACTTGCTGCGGAGCGCATATCAACGTAGAATCTAGCACAAACTTACTTCACCACCTCCATAGGAGGCAAAGTTTGTAAAACTGAATTGTGGGTGTGGTGAGGGGTGTATTTATAGGCATTTTGAGGTTTGGGAAACTTTGCCCCTCCTGGTAGGAATGTATATCCCATACGTCACTAGCTCATGGACTCTTGCTAATTACATGAAAGAAAAGGAAATTTATGCTCACCTGATAAATTTATTTCTTTTACGATATGACGAGTCCACGGATTTCATCCTTACTTATGGGATATCGCCTCCTGGTCAGCAGGAGGAGGCAAAGAGCACCACAGCAGAGCTGTATATATAGCTCCTCCCTTACCTCCCACTCTAGTCATTCGACCGAAGTTAGGAAGAGAAAGGAAAAGCCAAGGTGCAGAGGTGACTGCAGTTAGATAAAAATAAAGACCTGTCTTAGAAAATGACAGGGTGGGCCGTGGACTTGTCATATCATAATAGAAATAAATTTATCAGGTAAGCATAAATTTCCTTTTCTTTTACAAGATATGACAAGTCCATGGATTTCATCCTTACTTATGGGATACAATACCAAAGCTATAGGACACGGATGAAAGGGAGGGACAAGACAGGAACCTAAACGGAAGGCACCACTGCTTGAAGAACCTTTCTCCCAAAAATAGCCTCGGACGAGGCAAAGGTATCAAATTTGAAAAATTTGGAAAAAGTGTGAAGAGACGACCACGTTGCAGCCTTGCAAATCTGTTCAACAGAATCATCATTTTTAAATGTCCATGAGGAAGCCACAGCCCTAGTGGAATGAGCTGTAATTCGTTCAGGAGGCTGTAGACCAGCAGTCTCATATGCAAAACGGATGATACTCCTCAGCCAAAAAGAAAGAGAGGTAGCCGTAGCTTTCTGACCCCTATGTTTTCCAGAAAAAACAACAAACAATGAAGATGATTGACGAAATTCCTTAGTCGCCTGCAAGTAAAACTTCAAGGCACGGACTACGTCCAAATTATGCAACAGACGCTCCTTCTTAGAAGAAGGATTAGGACACAATGAAGGAACAACAATTTCCTGATTAATATTCTTGTTAGAAACAATCTTAGGAAGAAAACCAGGTTTGGTACATAACACTACCTTATCTGCATGGAAAATAAGATAAGGAGAATCACATTGTAATGCCGAAAGCTCAGAAGCTCTGCGGGCAGAAGAAATAGTAACCAAAACAAAACTTTCCAAGATAATAACTTAATATCTATGAAAGGCATAGGTTCAAACAGAACCCCTTGAAAAACTTTAAGAACTAAATTCAAACTCCACGGAGGAGCAATTGGTGAACACAGGCCTGATTCTAGTCAGTGCCTGACAAAAAGATTGAACATCTGGAACATCTGCCAGACATTTGGGCAACAAATAGACAGAGCAGAAATCTGTCCCTTTAAGGAACTTGCTGACAAATCGTTCTCCAATCCTTCTTGGAGAAAGGACAAAATCCTGGGAATCCCAACCCTACTCCATGAGTAGTCCTTGGATTTGCACCAATAAAGATATTTACGCCATATCTTATGGTAAATCTTTCTAGTAACAGGCTGCATGCCTGAATCAAAGACCGAATCAGAGAAACCTTGCTTAGATAAAATCAAGCTTTCAATCTTCAAGCAGTCAGCTGCAAAGAATTAGATTTGGATAATGGAAGGACCATTGAATGAGAAAACTTGTCTCAATGGAAGCCTCCACGGGGGCTGAGACGACATGGCCACCAGATTGGCATACCAAGTCCTGCGGGACCATGCAGGAGCAATGAGGATCACCGAAGCTCTCTCCTGTTTGACTCAAGCAATCACCCGGAGAAGGAGAGGAAAGGGAGAGAACACCTAAGCTAGGGTGAACGACCAAGGCCCTGCCAAAGTATCTATCAGTTCGGCCTGAGGATCTCTGGACCTGGATCCATATCTCGGGAGCTTCCAGCTCCGGCCTGCCCCATCTGAGAATCAGGTTGGCAACACTCCAAGCCTTCTGCTAGTAAGGAAATTAAACTAACCATTATGCTACTAATGGTGACTATTTTCCAGATGGAGACCTTAAAATTATCTTTTCATTGCCATTTGTAATGCCGCTGGATTCAAATTCCCAACCCACTGATTGCAAGGTGGCTTAGCTCTCTACCAGACTACTAGAGCTTGCTATCCATTCCCCTGGATGAAAAGTCTGTATGCTCAGAAATCCGTTTCCCAGTTTTCCACTCCTGGGATGTAAATTGTCGACAGATAACAAAAGTGAGCCTCCACTCCCTGAATTATCTTGGCTACTTCTGGCATCGCTAAGGAACTCCTTGTTCCTCCCTGATGATAGATGTAAAATACAGTCGCGATGTTGTCTGACTGGAATCTGCTGAATTTGGCCGAAGCCAACTGAGGCCAAGCCTGAACCGCATTGAATATGGCTTCTAGAATATTGAAAGAAAATAGAGACTCCGATCGAGTCCACACACCCTGAGCCCTCAGGGAGTTCCAGACTGTTCCTATCAGTCTGGCGGCCATTGTCACTATCACCCATGAAGGTCTGCGGAAGCATGTCCCCTGGGACAGACGATCCAGCGACAACCACCAAAGAAGAAAATCCCTTGTCTCCTGATCTAGATCTACTTGAGGAGACAAATTTGCACAATCTCCATTCCCCTGTCTGAGTATGCTCAGTTGCAGAGGTCTGAGATAAAAACGAGTCAACGGAATGATGTCCAATACCGCTACCATCAATCCAATTGCCTCCATGTACTGAGCCACTAACGGTCGAGGATTGGGCTGAAGGGTTCGGTATGTATTCAAAATCAATTACTCACTGACGTCCGTCAAAAAATCTTCATGGATAGAGAGTTCAATTTTAACACAAAAACAATTTATACACAATATGCTAGATGTTACCAAACAATATCTATGTACAAAAGGTAAAAATACTCCCCTCTGTGTGTACCGCTGCCTTCTATCAGTCTCTCCCAAAATGAGACTGTTTAAAATTGTGGTTGTATGTAGTATAGAGGCGCAGGTGTTTTTCTGAAAAAGTTCAGAGTCCGGCTTCCTCTTATGAGTTAATCTGTGTGATATGTTGAGATTAGAGATTTCTCAAATCCAATGTGGCTGTGAATACAGAATAATGTACTAAAAATACGGTGTGATACTGATATAAAATGTGCAGTATACTTACTCCGATAAAATCGGAATCCGGCTCCTTGTGCAGCGCTCCCGCTGATATGGTAGAAAAAATCCAAAGGACAGCAAACAAAATTCGTATGAAATACAAATTTATTTAAAACATGTCACTATGGACAGATAGATAAAAGCTCATAATAAAAAGCTCTAAGCGTTTCAACGATATTACGTCTTTCTCAAGAGCAGTAAAATAATGAGACGGAACTCTCTTAAAATTTTTTAAGGAACTAAAATTAGTCCGACACCCTTTGATCGGATTCCTTATTCTTGGGGGGGGGGGGGAACGACCCGTACCTCCCGTGAAGACCAAAATAAGCTCCTTCCAGTCAGGCCCGAACAGGGTCCTCCCCTTGGAAGGAATAGTAACCAAGTTTTGAGTGCACATTCAAGGAGCAGTAGCTGGATTCAAACTCCAAACCTTCTGCTTGCGAGGTAGTTCAGCTAACCATAGTACTACCAATGCTGGCCAAAAGCTTAGATTAAGCTGACGCATCCGCAGATCAAGGACTCAACCATAAGGCACTGCTTGCTAAAACAGAAAATCACGAACTCTTAGCCGCCGACTTGGTAATATGCAAGAACATTACAGAAATTTTATAACTGAAATAGCTAAGTTAAGAGGTTTAATTGCTTTACATATTAAAAGAAAAAACTCCATTGTAGTGTGCTGTTGTTCCATCCGAGGACACAAGGATGAAAACAAACCAAAGAAACAGCAGTAATGTCCTAACAAAATAGACCCTTACTGTCCCTTGAACTGTAAAAGCAGAGATTATTTATTTTATTGTACAAAAGTAAATGAAGGTTGCGTGCATATTGTATCCCATAGTTTCAGAATTTACATGCAAATTTGGGTACTTGCCAATCTTAGGATGTAGGCAAGAAGGACACCCACTGAGTAGAAGCCGCTGGGAGTCAAACAGAAGGAGAAATGTGTTGCTGTTAAGTCACAGAACTGCCATTGAAAACGCATCCCTCACCAGGGATATGCCATAAACAGAGTGCTAAGTCTTTTCTGTGTGCATACCAAACCTGTATAACTCCAGAAAATAAAGATTAGCACTTACCTTAGACGTCTGCCCGGCAGTAAGGCATCTCACCCGGCTTGTGAAGTTCTTTTCTCCTCTTCACATTGGCCTGTGGAAACAAAAAGTACTGAGCTATACTCCCTCAGACTTTTACAAGCAGGGCAGCATACATCCATGGGAGGCGCAGTAAGAATTATGTCCCACAAGTTCCCATTGCTTTGAAGCCACCAAATGCTTCTCTTTTTGCACTGAAGAGACTGATTTGGTCTAGGCTAAACCTCAGAACAAAGTAGCACACTGTGGCACTACTTTAAAAATAATAAACTCTTGATTGAAGAAACTAAAACTAACACCTCTTTACTCTGCCTCTTCCTATCATTAACACAGGCAAAGAGAATTACTGGAGTGGGAGGGAAGGGAGGAGCTATAAATACAGCTCTGCTGTGGTGCTCTTTGCCTCCTCCTGCTGACCAGGAGGCAATATCCCATAAGTAAGGATGAAATCCGTGGACTCGTCATATCTTGTAAAAGAAAAGAAGATATTTTACCTGAAAACAGAATTTATGTTTACCTGATAAATTACTTTCTCCAACGGTGTGTCCGGTCCACGGCGTCATCCTTACTTGTGGGATATTCTCTTCCCCAACAGGAAATGGCAAAGAGCCCAGCAAAGCTGGTCACATGATCCCTCCTAGGCTCCGCCTACCCCAGTCATTCGACCGACGTTAAGGAGGAATATTTGCATAGGAGAAACCATATGGTACCGTGGTGACTGTAGTTAAAGAAAATAAATTATCAGACCTGATTAAAAAAACCAGGGCGGGCCGTGGACCGGACACACCGTTGGAGAAAGTAATTTATCAGGTAAACATAAATTCTGTTTTCTCCAACATAGGTGTGTCCGGTCCACGGCGTCATCCTTACTTGTGGGAACCAATACCAAAGCTTTAGGACACGGATGAAGGGAGGGAGCAAATCAGGTCACCTAAATGGAAGGCACCACGGCTTGCAAAACCTTTCTCCCAAAAATAGCCTCAGAAGAAGCAAAAGTATCAAACTTGTAAAATTTGGTAAAAGTGTGCAGTGAAGACCAAGTCGCTGCCCTACATATCTGATCAACAGAAGCCTCGTTCTTGAAGGCCCATGTGGAAGCCACAGCCCTAGTGGAATGAGCCGTGATTCTTTCGGGAGGCTGCCGTCCGGCAGTCTCGTAAGCCAATCTGATGATGCTTTTAATCCAAAAAGAGAGAGAGGTAGAAGTTGCTTTTTGACCTCTCCTTTTACCGGAATAAACAACAAACAAGGAAGATGTTTGTCTAAAATCCTTTGTAGCATCTAAATAGAATTTTAGAGCGCGAACAACATCCAGATTGTGCAACAAACGTTCCTTCTTTGACACTGGTTTCGGACACAGAGAAGGTACGATAATCTCCTGGTTAATGTTTTTGTTAGAAACAACTTTTGGAAGAAAACCAGGTTTAGTACGTAAAACCACCTTATCTGCATGGAACACCAGATAAGGAGGAGAACACTGCAGAGCAGATAATTCTGAAACTCTTCTAGCAGAAGAAATCGCAACTAAAAACAAAACTTTCCAAGATAATAACTTAATATCAACGGAATGTAGGGGTTCAAACGGAACCCCCTGAAGAACTGAAAGAACTAAGTTGAGACTCCAAGGAGGAGTCAAAGGTTTGTAAACAGGCTTAATTCTAACCAGAGCCTGAACAAAGGCTTGAACATCTGGCACAGCTGCCAGCTTTTTGTGAAGTAACACAGACAAGGCAGAAATCTGTCCCTTCAGGGAACTAGCAGATAATCCTTTTTCCAATCCTTCTTGAAGGAAGGATAGAATCTTAGGAATCTTAACCTTGTCCCAAGGGAATCCTTTAGATTCACACCAACAGATATATTTTTTCCAAATTTTGTGGTAAATCTTTCTAGTTACAGGCTTTCTGGCCTGAACAAGAGTATCGATAACAGAATCTGAGAACCCTCGCTTCGATAAGATCAAGCGTTCAATCTCCAAGCAGTCAGCTGGAGTGAAACCAGATTCGGATGTTCGAACGGACCCTGAACAAGAAGGTCTCGTCTCAAAGGTAGCTTCCAAGGTGGAGCCGATGACATATTCACCAGATCTGCATACCAAGTCCTGCGTGGCCACGCAGGAGCTATCAAGATCACCGACGCCCTCTCCTGATTGATCCTGGCTACCAGCCTGGGGATGAGAGGAAACGGCGGGAACACATAAGCTAGTTTGAAGGTCCAAGGTGCTACTAGTGCATCCACTAGAGCCGCCTTGGGATCCCTGGATCTGGACCCGTAGCAAGGAACTTTGAAGTTCTGACGAGAGGCCATCAGATCCATGTCTGGAATGCCCCACAGCTGAGTGACTTGGGCAAAGATTTCCGGATGGAGTTCCCACTCCCCCGGATGCAATGTCTGACGACTCAGAAAATCCGCTTCCCAATTTTCCACTCCTGGGATGTGGATAGCAGACAGGTGGCAGGAGTGAGACTCCGCCCATAGAATGATTTTGGTCACTTCTTCCATCGCTAGGGAACTCCTTGTTCCCCCCTGATGGTTGATGTACGCAACAGTTGTCATGTTGTCTGATTGAAACCGTATGAACTTGGCCCTCGCTAGCTGAGGCCAAGCCTTGAGAGCATTGAATATCGCTCTCAGTTCCAGAATATTTATCGGTAGAAGAGATTCTTCCCGAGACCAAAGACCCTGAGCTTTCAGGGATCCCCAGACCGCGCCCCAGCCCATCAGACTGGCGTCGGTCGTGACGATGACCCACTCCGGTCTGCGGAATGTCATCCCTTGTGACAGGTTGTCCAGGGACAGCCACCAACGGAGTGAGTCTCTGGTCCTCTGATTTACTTGTATCTTCGGAGACAGGTCTGTATAGTCCCCATTCCACTGACTGAGCATGCACAGTTGTAATGGTCTTAGATGAATGCGCACAAAAGGAACTATGTCCATTGCCGCTACCATCAAACCGATCACTTCCATGCACTGCGCTATGGAAGGAAGAGGAACGGAATGAAGTATCCGACAAGAGTCTAGAAGTTTTGTTTTTCTGGCCTCTGTCAGAAAAATCCTCATTTCTAAGGAGTCTATTATTGTTCCCAAGAAGGGAACCCTTGTTGACGGAGATAGAGAACTCTTTTCCACGTTCACTTTCCATCCGTGAGATCTGAGAAAGGCCAGGACAATGTCCGTGTGAGCCTTTGCTTGAGGAAGGGACGACGCTTGAATCAGAATGTCGTCCAAGTAAGGTACTACAGCAATGCCCCTTGGTCTTAGCACAGCTAGAAGGGACCCTAGTACCTTTGTGAAAATCCTTGGAGCAGTGGCTAATCCGAAAGGAAGCGCCACGAACTGGTAATGCTTGTCCAGGAATGCGAACCTTAGGAACCGATGATGTTCCTTGTGGATAGGAATATGTAGATACGCATCCTTTAAATCCACCGTGGTCATGAATTGACCTTCCTGGATGGAAGGAAGAATAGTTCGAATGGTTTCCATCTTGAACGATGGAACCTTGAGAAACTTGTTTAAGATCTTGAGATCTAAGATTGGTCTGAACGTTCCCTCTTTTTTGGGAACTATGAACAGATTGGAGTAGAACCCCATCCCTTGTTCTCTTAATGGAACAGGATGAATCACTCCCATTTTTAACAGGTCTTCTACACAATGTAAGAATGCCTGTCTTTTTATGTGGTCTGAAGACAACTGAGACCTGTGGAACCTCCCCCTTGGGGGAAGCCCCTTGAATTCCAGAAGATAACCTTGGGAGACTATTTCTAGCGCCCAAGGATCCAGAACATCTCTTGCCCAAGCCTGAGCGAAGAGAGAGAGTCTGCCCCCCACCAGATCCGGTCCCGGATCGGGGGCCAACATTTCATGCTGTCTTGGTAGCAGTGGCAGGTTTCTTGGCCTGCTTTCCCTTGTTCCAGCCTTGCATTGGTCTCCAAGCTGGCTTGGCTTGAGAAGTATTACCCTCTTGCTTAGAGGACGTAGCACTTTGGGCTGGTCCGTTTCTACGAAAGGGACGAAAATTAGGTTTATTTTTTGCCTTGAAAGGCCAATCCTGAGGAAGGGCGTGGCCCTTACCCCCAGTGATATCAGAGATAATCTCTTTCAAGTCAGGGCCAAACAGCGTTTTCCCCTTGAAAGGAATGTTAAGTAGCTTGTTCTTGGAAGACGCATCAGCTGACCAAGATTTCAACCAAAGCGCTCTGCGCGCCACAATAGCAAACCCTGAATTCTTAGCCGCTAACCTAGCCAATTGCAAAGTGGCGTCTAGGGTGAAAGAATTAGCCAATTTGAGAGCATTGATTCTGTCCATAATCTCCTCATAAGGGGGAGAATCACTATCGACCGCCTTTATCAGCTCATCGAACCAGAAACATGCGGCTGTAGCTACAGGGACAATGCATGAAATAGGTTGTAGAAGGTAACCCTGCTGAACAAACATCTTTTTAAGTAAACCTTCTAATTTTTTATCCATAGGATCTTTAAAAGCACAACTATCCTCTATGGGTATAGTGGTGCGTTTGTTTAAAGTGGAAACCGCTCCCTCGACCTTGGGGACTGTCTGCCATAAGTCCTTTCTGGGGTCGACCATAGGAAACAATTTTTTAAATATGGGGGGAGGGACGAAAGGAATACCGGGCCTTTCCCATTCTTTATTAACAATGTCCGCCACCCGCTTGGGTATAGGAAAAGCTTCTGGGAGTCCCGGGACCTCTAGGAACTTGTCCATTTTACATAGTTTCTCTGGGATGACCAACTTGTCACAATCATCCAGAGTGGATAATACCTCCTTGAGCAGAATGCGGAGATGTTCCAACTTAAATTTAAACGTAATCACATCAGGTTCAGCTTGTTGAGAAATGTTCCCTGAATCAGTAATTTCTCCCTCAGACAAAACCTCCCTGGCCCCATCAGACTGGGTTAGGGGCCCTTCAGAACCATTATTATCAGCGTCGTCATGCTCTTCAGTATCTAAAACAGAGCAGTCACGCTTACGCTGGTAAGTGTTCATTTTGGCTAAAATGTTTTTGACAGAATTATCCATTACAGCCGTTAATTGTTGCATAGTAAGGAGTATTGGCGCGCTAGATGTACTAGGGGCCTCCTGAGTGGGCAAGACTCGTGTAGACGAAGGAGGGAATGATGCAGTACCATGCTTACTCCCCTCACTTGAGGAATCATCTTGGGCATCATTGTCATTGTCACATAAATCGCATTTATTTAAATGAATAGGAATTCTGGCTTCCCCACATTCAGAACACAGTCTATCTGGTAGTTCAGACATGTTAAACAGGCATAAACTTGATAACAAAGTACAAAATAAGTTTTAAAATAAAACCGTTACTGTCACTTTAAATTTTAAACTGAACACACTTTATTACTGCAATTGCGAAAAAACATGAAGGAATTGTTCAAAATTCACCAAATTTTCACCACAGTGTCTTAAAGCCTTAAAAGTATTGCACACCAAATTTGGAAGCTTTAACCCTTAAAATAACGGAACCGGAGCCGTTTTTAACTTTAACCCCTTTACAGTCCCTGGTATCTGCTTTGCTGAGACCCAACCAAGCCCAAAGGGGAATACGATACCAAATGACGCCTTCAGAAAGTCTTTTCTAAGTATCAGAGCTCCTCTCACATGCGACTGCATGTCATGCCTCTCAAAAACAAGTGCGCAACACCGGCGCGAAAATGAGGCTCTGCCTATGATTTGGGAAAGCCCCTAAATAATAAGGAGTCTAAAACAGTGCCTGCCGATATTATTATATCAAAATACCCAGATAAAATGATTCCTCAAGGCTAAATATGTGTTAATAATGAATCGATTTAGCCCAGAAAAAGTCTACAGTCTTAATAAGCCCTTGTGAAGCCCTTATTTACGATCTTTATAAACATGGCTTACCGGATCCCATAGGGAAAATGACAGCTTCCAGCATTACATCGTCTTGTTAGAATGTGTCATACCTCAAGCAGCAAGAGACTGCTCACTGTTCCCCCAACTGAAGTTAATTGCTCTCAACAGTCCTGTGTGGAACAGCCATGGATTTTAGTGACGGTTGCTAAAATCATTTTCCTCATACAAACAGAAATCTTCATCTCTTTTCTGTTTCTGAGTAAATAGTACATACCAGCACTATTTTAAAATAACAAACTCTTGATTGAATAATAAAAACTACAGTTAAACACTAAAAAACTCTAAGCCATCTCCGTGGAGATGTTGCCTGTACAACGGCAAAGAGAATGACTGGGGTAGGCGGAGCCTAGGAGGGATCATGTGACCAGCTTTGCTGGGCTCTTTGCCATTTCCTGTTGGGGAAGAGAATATCCCACAAGTAAGGATGACGCCGTGGACCGGACACACCTATGTTGGAGAAAATTTCTTCACCTCACCAGAATAAGTGCTGTGTAAAAAGTTATACGTCAGCTGCAAGTTAAAAAAAAACAACAACTAAAAAAAAAAGGGACAATCAGCATCAGCAGTGCTGAGGTAATGTTTTGCCTTTGCTGCGATCTCATGAGATTTCATAAAACTTACTTAAAGGGACACTAAACCCACATTTTTTCTTTCATGATTCAGATAGAGAATACAATTTTAAACAACTTTCCAGTTTACTTCTATTATCTAATTTGCTTCATTTTTTAGATATCCTTTGTTGAAGAAAGAGCAATGCACATGGGAGAGCCAATCACACGAGGCATCTATGTACAGCAACCAATCAGCAGCTACTGAGCCTATCTAGATATGCTTTTCAGCTAAGAATATCAAGAGAATGAAGCAAATTAGATAATAGAAGTAAAATTAGAAAGTTGTTTAAAACTGCATGCTCTTTCTAAATCATGAAAGAAAAAATTTGAGTTTCATGTCCCTTTAAACTGAATAGGAAAATAACATGACTGCGCCTGCACATGACAGATGCACACTCCCTAGCAAGTCCTGGGACAAGCATCCTGACTGGCTGCTTAAAGTCTCTTTACAATGAAATGTGGACATTGTGAGGTAAAATATTTTCCTTTTTTACATAGAGATGTTCAGGTGATATTTTCTAGTCCGCTTTTTACAGCTATGCTGCATCACTTTCAAGTGCTTCAACATTTGGGTATCATGTCCCTTTAATATGCGGTATTCACCTGTTGTATTTATAGGAACTTCATCCTTCTCAGTCTTCATGTGATCACATATATACGGTTCTTCTCCATCCATACGGCCTGTTCAGTGAGAATACAGGCGCACGTGTAAGTTGTTTGTAAAGCTTGTAGGATGTATCAATATCTCTCTCACTACTTTGAGATATATATAAAAGCACCATAGACTTAACATACGTGCACACTTACCTGTAACCTGCATGCCTAAGACACAACATACGTGCACACTTACCTGTAACCTGCATGCCTAAGACACAACATACGTGCACACTCACCTGTAACCTGCATGCCTAAGACACAACATACGTGCACTCACCTGTAACCTGCATGCCTAAGACACAACATACGTGCACTCACCTGTAACCTGCATGCCTAAGACACAACATACGTGCACTCACCTGTAACCTGCATGCCTAAGACACAACATACGTGCACACTCACCTGTAACCTGCATGCCTAAGACACAACATACGTGCACTCACCTGTAACCTGCATGCCTAAGACACAACATACGTGCACTCACCTGTAACCTGCATGCCTAAGACACAACATATATGCACACTCACCTGTAACTTGCATGCCGAAGACACAACATACGTGCACACTCACCTGTAACCTGCATGCCTAAGACACAACATATGTGCACTCACCTGTAACCTGCATGCCTAAGACACACCATATGTGCACACTCACTTGTAACTTGCATGCCGAAGACACAACATACGTGCACACTCACCTGTAACCTGCATGCCTAAGACACAACATACGTGCACACTCACCTGTAACCTGCATGCCCTAAGACACAGCATATGTGCACACTCACCTGTAACCTGCATGCCTAAGACACAACATATGTGCACACTCACCTGTAACCTGCATGCCTAAGACACACCATATGTGCACACTCACCTGTAACTTGCATGTCTAAGACACAACATATGTGCACACTCACCTGTAACCTGCATGCCTAAGACACAACATACGTGCACACTTATCTGTAACCTGCATGCCTAAGACACACCATATGTGCACACTCACCTGTAACCTGCATGCCTAAGACACAACATACGTGCACACTCCCCTGTAACCTGTATGCCTCCAACGCAACATACCTGCACACTCACCTGTAACCTGCATTCCTCAGACATAACATACGTGCACACTCACCTGTAACCTGCCTGCCACAGACACAACACACGTGCACACTCACCTGTATCCTGCATGCCACAGACACAACACACGTGCACACTCACTTGTAACCTGCATGCCTAAGACACCACATACGTGCACACTCACCTGTAACCTGCATGCCACAGACATAACACACGTGCACACTCACTTGTAACCTGCATGCCTAAGACACAACATACGTGCACACTCACCTATAACCTGGATGCCAGGGACATTAAACATGCACACTCACCTGTAACCTGCATGCCAGACAAATTACACCTGCACACTCACCTGTAACCTGCATGCCAGGCACATTGCACGTGCACACTCACCTGTAACCTGCATGCCAGGCCCATTACACATGCACACTTACCTGTAACCTGCATGACAGACACATTACACATGCACACTCACCTGTAACCTGCATTCCAGACACAACACACGTGCACACTCACCTGGGCTGATGCTGTCACTCGTTTCCATTTCTGGAGCTTCCAGCTGACGCCTCACAAACAGATCTTCTGTTATTTTAACTTTCATTATATCAGCGTTATCTTTGTCTGCACAAATAAAGCAGATTGAGTTTGTATGTCCCTTTATCAAGTTTTTATAACTTTACCATAAACAGTTTATGTATTTGCCAGACAGGCACAATTCCTAAGCACACTCCCCTGTAACCTGCGTGCTTCAGACACAACATGCTTGCACACTTACCTGTAACTTGAGTGCCTCAGACACAACATGCATGCACACTCCCCTGTAACCTGCGTGCCTCAGACACAACATGCACGCACACTCCCCTGTAACCTGCATGCCTCAGACACAACATGCACACACACTCACATGTAACCTGTGTGCCTCAGACACAACATGCACGCACACTCCCCTGTAACCTGCATGCCTCAGACACAACATGCATGCACACTCACCTGTAACCTGCGTGCCTCAGACACAACATGCTTGCACAATCCCATGTAACCTGCCTGCCTCAGACACAACATGCTTGCACACGTACCTGTAACTTGCATTCCTCAGACACAATTCCTAAACACTCACCTGTAACCTGCGTACCTCAGACACAACATGCACGCACACTCCCCTGTAACCTGCGTGCCTCAGACACAACATGCACGCACACTCCCCTGTAATCTGCGTGCCTCAGACACAACATGCACGCACACTCCCCTGTAACCTGCGTGCCTCAGACACAACATGCTTGCACACTTACCTGTAACCTGCGTACCTCAGACACAACATGCTTGCACACTCCCCTGTAACCTGCGTACCTCAGACACAAAATGCACGCACACTCACCTGTAACCTGCGTGCCTCAGACACAATTCATAAACACACTCACCTGCAACCTGCGTGCCTCAGACACAATTCCTAAACACACTCACCTGCAACCTGCGTGCCTCAGACACAATTCCTAAACACACTCATCTGCAACCTGCGTGCCTCAGACACAACATGCACACACACTTACCTGTAACCTGCATGCCTCAGACACAACATTCATACACACTTACCTGTAACCTGCGTGCCTCAAATACAATATGCGTGCATACTCACTTGTAACCTACACGCCTCAGACACTACATGCATGCACACTCACCTGTAACCTGCTTGCCTCAGACACTACATGCACGCACACTCACCTGCAACCTGCATGCCTCAGACACAACATGAACGCACACTCACCTGCAACCTGCATGCCTCAGACACAACATGCACGCACACTCACATGTAACCTGTGTGCCTCAGACACAACATGCATGCACACTCACCTGCAACCTGCATGCCTCAGACACAACATGCGCGCACACTCACCTGCAACCTGCGTGCCTCAGACACAACATGCGCGCACACTCACCTGCAACCTGCATGCCTCAGACACAACATGCGCGCACACTCACCTGCAACCTGCGTGCCTGAGACACAACATGAACGCACACTCATCTGCAACCTGCATGCCTCAGACACAACATGCGCGCACACTCACCTGCAACCTGCGTGCCTGAGACACAACATGCATGCACACTCACATGTAACCTGCATGCCTCAGACACAACATACACGCACACTCACCTGTAACCTGCATGCCTCAGACACAACATACACGCACACTCACCTGCAACCTGCATGCCTCAGACACAACATGCACGCACACTCACATGTAACCTGCATGCCTCAGACACAACATACACGCACACTCACCTGTAACCTGCATGCCTCAGACACAACATACACGCACACTCACCTGCAACCTGCATGCCTCAGACACAACATGCACGCACACTCACATGTAACCTGCATGCCTCAGACACAACATGCACGCACACTCACCTGTAACCTGCATGCCTCAGACACAACATGCACGCACACTCACCTGCAACCTGCGTGTCTGAGACACAACATGCGCGCACACTCACCTGTAACCTGCGTGCCTGAGACACAACATGCATGCACACTCACCTGCAACCTGCATGCCTCAGACACAACATGCACGCACACTCACCTGTAACCTGCATGCCTCAGACACAATATGCGTGCACACTCACCTGTAACCTACATGCCTCAGACACAATATGCGTGCACACTCACCTGTAACCTGCATGCCTCAGACACAATATGCGTGCACACTCACCTGTAACCTACATGCCTCAGACACAATATGCGTGCACACTCACCTGTAACCTGCGTGCCTCAGACACAACATGCATGCACACTCACCTGTAACCAGCATGCCTCAGACACAATATGCGTGCACACTCACCTGTAACCTGCGTGCCTCAGACACAACATGCACACACACTCACATGTAACCTGCGTGCAGGGCCGCCATCAGGGGGTGACAGGGGTGACTCCTGTCAGGGGCCCAATAGGCCAGGGGGGCCCCATGAGAAAAGAACAACTTATTTTAAAAAAAAAATTTTTGGCAGCCACCAGAGGGTACTACAGCAGAGTGCTATTGAGCATGGGAAATGTTATTACAAGGAGTAAAGCATTAGCATTTGATAGGGCTGCAACTAACGATTATTTTCAGAATCGATTAATCGGCCGATTATTTTTTCGATTAATCGACTAATCGGATAAAAAGAGAATCAATAATAGTTTTCTATGTTTTAAATAAAATCCACATAATGAGTGTTACAAATATAAACTTCAGACTAAAACTTTACGTTTCATCAATTTTTAAGCAGCAGAGCACAGTTTTATAATTAAACAAAACCAAAAACTGTTTGAGAAGAGGTAGAACTAGAAAGAGTTAGACTATCACTGTTAATAACATTCTGTTATTCACTCTTTCAGAAACTTTGCATTGAAATGCAAACATCTCAACATGTCCACATGCTTCTGGCTAAGGCTGGTTCTCTGTTTGCAGCTATATTTCCTGCAGCAGAGAAAAGGCTGTTGAGGTGTATAAGTAGAGTTTTGCCAATTTCACCAAAGTGGGATATTTATCTTTGTTAGCTCTTCACCAATGCTAAGTGTTTTCTACCTTGGCAAGGGGCCTCTCAATACAGTAACCCTTGACTTCATTCTAACATAAAAATATCTTGAATATTTATATGCAATGGTAAATAACCAGCTATAAGGTTAGGGGCAATATCTAGTCCGCTCTAAAAATAACGGATATATACTTATAAAGGTTGAATCTGGTACATTTTATCACCATTGATTAAAAATATAAAAAAACAATAAAAAACAAAATCAAAAGCGCTAAGGACTGTATATCAATAACAGGACAAAGCCGTACACATTTATTTATACAGTACATATAATTAGCCATAGGAAGCATTACGCTAATAATTGCAAACAGATAATAGTGCACATCAATTTAAATAACTCCCATCAATCTAGGGGCAAGGTGTAAACAACAAGCTTGGCACTATATCATGAAAAGCATAGGTCCAAATCACCAGATTTAATATAAACAATCCAAATGATGACTATAATATCTGGGGTGCACATAAGCCAGGGGTAGCTGTAAACTTATACTGTCCTGAAAAAGTGAAAAGTAGACGTCCTTTAGGCTAAGGACATAACCATAAAACACAATACCATATGCAGGAGTTCGTTGGAGTGAAGCAGCTGGTGTTGTGCACAGACCAACTAATTGCAAACCAACTAACCGATTAATCTATTATGAGATTCGTTGACAACTATTTTCATAATCGATTATTATCGATTATGTCGATTAGTTGTTGCAGCTCTAGCATTTGAGAGGATTTCTGAGTGTGCACTAAACCACTATGCACAGTGTGAGACAGACTTTCCAGATGCAAGGAGGCTTTTTATCTAAGATTTTTACATCTGCATAAAATGTTATAATCTCAGACTAAGATTGCCCAGTGTTTGAAATGAGACAGGTTAACTTAACACTGTTCAGTTTACACTACAGCTGACTTAATTTGTAAATACATACCAACAAGCCTAAATCCTGCATTTAACCAGATCTAATGGTACGAGTACCACAGCTTATGGTTTCTACCAAGACCATATAGAGTACAGCATTTTCAAAATCCATAAGTACAGCTGACAGATGGGAACATTTGTACACTATATTTGAAGTGGTGCTCTTGGTTGGGGAAAATGGGGGGGGGGAGCATAAGTCAACCTTTCAAAAGTACTTTTCTTTATCTACCCAGATCATTAATGTACAACTTTGAATTCACAGAATTATTTTTGTTTGCACATTTACAAATATGATTCTTTAAAAAGTGATCTCATTTCTGCAATTTTTTTTATCATGCATGTCACACACTGTTGATTTAGGGGATGCAAGGTACATAAATGTTTCCTCCTGTGAGTGTTTCTGTGGGTGTCTGTGTTTATGTCTTTGTGCTTTGGTTTGTGTCTCTATGAGTGTGTATGCATTTTTTTTTCTGTGGGTCTCTCTGTGAGGGTGGGTGTGGGTGTCTTTGTGCATTTTCTGTGGATGTCTGTGAGGGTGTGTGTATATGTCTTTGAGCTTTTTCTATGGGTGTCTCTGTGAGGGTGTGTGTATGTTTTTCTTTGTGTATTTTCTCTGGATGCCTCTGTGAGGGTGGGTGTGTATGTCTGTGTGTTTTCTGTGGATGTCTATGTGAGGGTGTGTGTGTATGTATATATGTCTTTGTTTTCTGTGGATGTCTCTGTGAGGGTGTGTGCGTATGTCTTTGTGATTTTTCTATGGGTGTCTCTGTGAGGGTGGGTGTGTAGGTCTTTGTGTGTTTTCTGTGGATATCTCTGTGAGGGTGGGTGTGTGTATGTATATATGTCTGTGTTTACTGTGGATGTCTCTGTAAGAGTGTGTGTATGTCTTTGTGTGTTTTCTGAGGCTGTCTCTGTCAGTGTTTCCTTGGGTGTATTTGCAAGTTTGTGTTTGTGTGTATGTGTCCATTGTCTGTTACTTTTTAGAACATTTTGACCTTACTACTGATTATTCACATCTTTCTACAGACTTTGAGACTAATGAGACCTTTCCGGAAGTCACCAATCCACCATTTAACCTTTCAATTATTGTTTAGGCACACTCCCCTGTAACCTCTGTGCCTCAGACACAACATGCACGCACACTCCCCTGTAACCTGCGTGCCTCAGACACAAAATGTACGCACACTCCCCTGTAACCTGCGTGCCTCAGACACAACATGCACGCACACTCCTCTGTAACCTGCGTGCCTCAGACACAACATGCACGCACACTCCCCTGTAACCTGCGTGCCTCAGACACAACATGCTTGCACACTCCCCTGTAACCTGCGTGCCTCAGACACAACATGCTTGCACACTTACCTGTAACTTGCATGCCTCAGACACAATTCCTAAACACACTCACCTGCAACCTGTGTGCCTCAGACACAAAATGTACGCACACTCCCCTGTAACCTGCGTGCCTCAGACACAACATGCACGCACATTCCCCTGTAACCTGCGTGCCTCAGACACAACATGCACGCACACTCCCCTGTAACCTGCGTGCCTCAGACACAACATGCTTGCACACTCCCCTGTAACCTGCGTGCCTCAGACACAACATGCTTGCACACTTACCTGTAACCTGCGTACCTCAGACACAAAATGCACGCACACTCACCTGTAACCTGCGTGCCTCAGACACAATTCATAAACACACTCACCTGCAACCTGTGTGCCTCAGACACAATTCCTAAACACACTCACCTGCAACCTGCGTGCCTCAGACACAACATACACGCACACTCACCTGTAACCCGCATGCCTCAGACACAACATGCACACACACTTACCTGTAACCTGCGTGCCTAAAATACAATATACGTGCATACTCACTTGTAACCTACAAGCCTCAGACACTACATGCATGCACACTCACCTGTAACCTGCTTGCCTCAGACACAACATGCATGCACACTCACCTGCAACCTGCATGCCTCAGACACAACATGCGCGCACACTCACCTGCAACCTGCGTGCCTCAGACACAACATGAACGCACAATCATCTGCAACCTGCATGCCTCAGACACAACATGCGCGCACACTCACCTGCAACCTGCGTGCCTGAGACACAACATGCATGCACACTCCCCTGCAACCTGCGTGCCTCAGACACAACATACACGCACACTCACCTGTAACCTGCATGCCTCAGACACAACATGCACACACACTTACCTGTAACCTGCGTGCCTCAAATACAATATACGTGCATACTCACTTGTAACCTACAAGCCTCAGACACTACATGCATGCACACTCACCTGTAACCTGCTTGCCTCAGACACAACATGCGCGCACACTCACCTGCAACCTGCATGCCTCAGACACAACATGAACGCACACTCACCTGCAACCTGCATGCCTCAGACACAACATGCACGCACACTCACATGTAACCTGTGTGCCTCAGACACAACATGCATGCACACTCACCTGCAACCTGCATGCCTCAGACACAACATGCGCGCACACTCACCTGCAACCTGCGTGCCTCAGACACAACATGAACGCACACTCATCTGCAACCTGCATGCCTCAGACACAACATGCGCGCACACTCACCTGCAACCTGCGTGCCTGAGACACAACATGCATGCACACTCACCTGCAACCTGCATGCCTCAGACACAACATGCACGCACACTCACCTGTAACCTACATGCCTCAGACACAATATGCGTGCACACTCACCTGTAACCTGCGTGCCTCAGACACAACATGCTTGCACACTTACCTGTAACCTGCGTACCTCAGACACAACATGCACGCACACTCCCCTGTAACCTGCGTACCTCAGACACAAAATGCACGCACACTCACCTGTAACCTGCGTGCATCAGACACAATTCATAAACACACTCACCTGCAACCTGTGTGCCTCAGACACAATTCCTAAACACACTCACCTGCAACCTGCGTGCCTCAGACACAACATACACGCACACTCACCTGTAACCCGCATGCCTCAGACACAACATGCACACACACTTACCTGTAACCTGCGTGCCTAAAATACAATATACGTGCATACTCACTTGTAACCTACAAGCCTCAGACACTACATCCATGCACACTCACCTGTAACCTGCTTGCCTCAGACACAACATGCATGCACACTCACCTGCAACCTGCATGCCTCAGACACAACATGCGCGCACACTCACCTGCAACCTGCGTGCCTCAGACACAACATGAACGCACAATCATCTGCAACCTGCATGCCTCAGACACAACATGCGCGCACACTCACCTGCAACCTGCGTGCCTGAGACACAACATGCATGCACACTCCCCTGCAACCTGCGTGCCTCAGACACAACATACACGCACACTCACCTGTAACCTGCATGCCTCAGACACAACATGCACACACACTTACCTGTAACCTGCGTGCCTCAAATACAATATACGTGCATACTCACTTGTAACCTACAAGCCTCAGACACTACATGCATGCACACTCACCTGTAACCTGCTTGCCTCAGACACAACATGCGCGCACACTCACCTGCAACCTGCATGCCTCAGACACAACATGAACGCACACTCACCTGCAACCTGCATGCCTCAGACACAACATGCACGCACACTCACATGTAACCTGTGTGCCTCAGACACAACATGCATGCACACTCACCTGCAACCTGCATGCCTCAGACACAACATGCGCGCACACTCACCTGCAACCTGCGTGCCTCAGACACAACATGAACGCACACTCATCTGCAACCTGCATGCCTCAGACACAACATGCGCGCACACTCACCTGCAACCTGCGTGCCTGAGACACAACATGCATGCACACTCACCTGCAACCTGCATGCCTCAGACACAACATGCACGCACACTCACCTGTAACCTACATGCCTCAGACACAATATGCGTGCACACTCACCTGTAACCTGCGTGCCTCAGACACAACATGCACACACACTCACATGTAACCTGCGTGCAGGGCCTCCATCAGGGGGTGACAGGGGTGACTCCTGTCAGGGGCCCAATGGGCCAGGGGGGCCCCATGAGACAAGAACAACTTATTTAAAAAAAAAAAATTTTGGCAGCCACCAGAGGGTACTACAGCAGAGTGCTATTGAGCATGGGAAATGTTATTACAAGGAGTAAAGCATTAGCATTTGAGAGGATTTCTGAGTGTGCACTAAACCACTATGCACAGTGTGAGACAGACTTTCCAGATGCAAGGAGGCTTTTTATCTAAGATTTTTACAACTGCATAAAATGTTATAATCTCAGACTAAGATTGCCCAGTGTTTGAAATGAGACAGGTTAACTTAACACTGTTCAGTTTACACTACAGCTGACTTAATTTTGAAATACATACCAACAAGCCTAAATCCTGCCTTTAACCAGATCTAATGGTACGAGTACAACAGCTTATGGTTCCACCAAGACAATATAGAGTACAGCATTTTCAAAATCCATAATTTCAGCTGACAGATGGGAACATTTGTACACTATATTTGAAGTGGTGCTCTTGGTTGGGGAAAATGGGGGGGGGGGGGGGAAGCAAATGTCAACCTTTCAAAAGTACTTTTCTTTATCTACCCAGATCATTAATGTACAACTTTGAATTCACAGAATTATTTTTGTTTGCACATTTACAAATATGATTCTGTAAAAAGTGATCTCATTTCTGCAATTTTTTTTTATCATGCATGTCACACACTGTTGATTTAGGGGATGCAAGGTGCATACATGTTTCCTCCTGTGAGTGTTTCTGTGGGTGTCTGTGTTTATGTCTTTGTGCTTTGGTTTGTGTCTCTAGGAGTGTGAATGCATTTTTTTTTCTGTGGGTTTCTCTGTGAGGGTGGGTGTGTGTGACTTTGTGCATTTTCTGTGGATGTCTGTGAGGGTGTGTGTATATGTCTTTGAGCTTTTTCTATGGGTGTCTCTGTGAGGGTGTGTGTGTATGTCTGTGTGTTTTCTGTGGATGTCTCTGTGAGGGGGTGTGTGTGTGTATGTATGTATGTCTGTGTTTTCTGTGGATGTCTCTGTGAGGGTGTGTGCGTATGTCTTTGTGCTTTTTCTATGGGTGTCTCTGTGAGGGTGGGTGTGTATGTCTTTGTGTGTTTTCTGTGGATATCTATGTGAGGGTGGGTGTGCGTATGTATATATGTCTGTGTTTTCTGTGGATGTCTCTGTAAGAGTGTGTGTATGTCTGTGTGTTTTCTGTGGATGTCTCTGTGTGTGTGTGTATGTCTTTGTGTGTTTTCTGAGGCTGTCTCTGTCAGTGTTTCCTTGGGTGTATTTGCAAGTTTGTGTTTGTGTGTATGTGTCCACTGTCTGTTACTTTTTAGAACATTTTGACCTTACTACTGATTATTCACATCTTTCTACAGACTTTGAGACTAATGAGACCTTTCCGGAAGTCACCAATCCGCCATTTAACCTTTCAATTATTGTTTAGGCAGTTCAGGGTCCTTCCTTTCAGCCACTGCATGCTGTTGTCATCATTTAGTTGGCATCTTCCTTGACAAAAAGATAATCAGAACTCCAGATTTTGTTTTGTAAATCTCCTTTTCTTACAAAACTGTAGTCTACCTCATTACTTGTCAGGTCAATTTAAACAAGTGCTGAGTGTCTGTGTCTGAGTGTGTTTCTTTGCATGTGAATCCTTATGTGTGAGTGTGTTTCAGTGTATGAGTGTGTCTGTGTGTCTCTGTGTTTGTGTGTTACTACTTTACAACATTTGCAAGTTTTACTACACTTAAGAATAAAGTGCATATACATTTTAGTCACTTGGTCAAAAATTGCACATGTCAAAGGGGGGTCCTGATCAATGGTTAAGTCAGGGGCCCCAAAATTTCTAGTGGCGGCCCTGCCTGCGTGCCTCAGACACAACATGCACTCACACTCACCTGTAACCTGCGTGCCTCAGACACAACATGCATGCACACTCACCTGTAACCTGCGTGCCTCAGACACAACATGCACGCACACTCACATGTAACCTGCATGCCTGAGACACAACATGCGTGCACACTCACATGTAACCTGCGTGCCTCAGGCACAACATGCACGCACACTCACATGTAACCTGCGTGCCTCAGGCACAACATGCACGCACACTCACCTGTAACCTAAATGCCTCAGACACAACATGCGCGCACACTCACATGTAACCTGCGTGCCTCAGGCACAACATGCACGCACACTCACATGTAACCTGCGTGCCTCAGACACAACATGCACGCACACTCACCTGTAACCTAAATGCCTCAGACACAACATGCGTGCACACTTACTTGTAACCTGCGTGCCTCAGACACAACATGTACGCACACTCACCTGTAACCTGCGTGCCTCAGACACATAACATGTGCACTCACCTGTAACTTGCATCCCTGACATCACACGTGCAGTCACCTGTAACTTGCATCCCTCAGACACATCACACGTGCACTCACCTGTAACTTGCATCCCTGACATCACACGTGCACTCACCTGTAAATTGCATCCCTCAAACACATAACACGTGCACTCACCTGTAACCTGCATCCCTGACATCACACGTGCACTCACCTGTAACCTGCATCCCTGACATCAAACGTGCACTCACCTGTAACCTGCATCCCTGACATCACACGTGCACTCACCTGTAACCTGCATCCCTCAGATACATAACACGTGCACACACCTGTAAATTGCATCCCTCAGACACATCACACGTGCACTCACCTGTAACCTGCATCCCTCAGATACATAACACGTGCACTCACCTGTAACTTGCATCCCTCAGACACATCACACGTGCACTCACCTGTAACCTGCATCCCTCAGATACATAACACGTGCACTCACCTGTAACTTGCATCCCTCAGACACATCACACGTGCAATCACCTGTAACCTGCATCCCTGACATCACACGTACACTCACCTGTAAATTGCATCCCTCAGACACATCACACGTGCACTCACCTGTAAATTGCATCCCTCAGACACATCACACGTGCACGCACCTATAACTTGCATCCCTCACACATAACACGTGCACTCTCACCTGGGCTAATACTGTATCTGGTTTCCTCATTTGGAGCTCCAGGGTGATGTCCCAGATCTTCTGTTACGTCAACTTTCACTATATCAGCGTTATCTGTACAAATAAAGCAAATTCAGTTTTTATAACGTTACCAGCATATTTCTCAGATAGACATAAACCATAAACACAAACCTTGATTCCTTTTACTCTAGTTTCCTAATTACCCAACATCTTTTTAGCTGAAAGGGAAATTTAGACACAATATGCCTGTAACCTGTGTGCCTCAGAAACAACATGCCTGTAACCTGTGTGCCTCAGAAACAACATGCCTGTAACTTGTGTGCCTCAGACACAACATGCCTGTAACCTGTGTGCCTCAGACACAACATGCCTGTAACCTGTGTGCCTCAGACACAACATGACAACATGCCTGTAACCTGTGTGCCTCAGACACAACATGCCTGTAACCTGTGTGCCTCAGAAACAACATGCCTGTAACTTGTGTGCCTCAGACACAACATGCCTGTAACCTGTGTGCCTCAGACACAACATGCCTGTAACCTGTGTGCCTCAGAAACAACATGCCTGTAACACCTGTGTGCCTCAGACACAACATGCCTGTAACCTGTGTGCCTCAGACACAACATGCCTGTAACCTGTGTGCCTCAGAAACAACATGCATGTAACCTGTGTGCCTCAGACACAACATGCCTGTAACCTGTGTGCCTCAGACACAACATGCCTGTAACCTGTGTGCCTCAGACACAACATGCCTGTAACCTGTGTGCCTCAGACACAACATGCCTGTAACCTGTGTGCCTCAGACACAACATGCCTGTAACCTGTGTGCCTCAGACACAACATGCCTGTAACCTGTGTGCCTCAGACACAACATGCCTGTAACCTGTGTGCCTCAGACACAACATGCCTGTAACCTGTGTGCCTCAGAAACAACATGACAACATGCCTGTAACCTGTGTGCCTCAGAAACAACATGACAACATGCCTGTAACTTGTGTGCCTCAGACACAACATGCCTGTATCCTGGGTGCCTCAGACACAACATGCCTGTAACCTGTGTGCCTCTACACAACATGCCTGTATCGTGTGTGCCTCAGACACAACATGCCTGTATCCTGGGTGCCTCAGACACAACATGCCTGTATCCTGTGTGCCTCAGACACAACATGCCTGTATCCTGTGTGCCTCAGACACAACATGCCTGTAACCTGTGTGCCTCAGACACAACATGCCTGTAACCTGTGTGCCTCAGAAACAACATGCCTGTAACCTGTGTGCCTCAGAAACAACATGCCTGTAACCTGTGTGCCTCAGAAACAACATGACAACATGCCTGTAACTTGTGTGCCTCAGACACAACATGCCTGTATCCTGGGTGCCTCAGACACAACATGCCTGTAACCTGTGTGCCTCTACACAACATGCCTGTATCCTGTGTGCCTCAGACACAACATGCCTGTATCCTGGGTGCCTCAGACACAACATGCCTGTATCCTGGGTGCCTCAGACACAACATGCCTGTATCCTGTGTGCCTCAGACACAACATGCCTGTAACCTGTGTGCCTCAGACACAACATGCCTGTAACCTGTGTGCCTCAGACACAACATGCCTGTAACCTGTGTGCCTCAGACACAACATGCCTGTAACCTGTGTGCCTCAGACACAACATGCCTGTAACCTGTGTGCCTCAGACACAACATGGCTGTAACCTGTGTGCCTCAGACACAACATGCCTGTAACCTGTGTGCCTCAGACACAACATGCCTGTAACCTGTGTGCCTTAGACACAACATGCCTGTAACCTGTGTGCCTTAGACACATGTCTGTAACCTGTGTGCCTCAGAAACAACATGACAACATGCCTGTAACTTGTGTGCCTCAGACACAACATGCCTGTATCCTGGGTGCCTCAGACACAACATGCCTGTAACCTGTGTGCCTCTACACAACATGCCTGTATCGTGTGTGCCTCAGACACAACATGCCTGTATCCTGTGTGCCTCAGACACAACATGCCTGTATCCTGGGTGCCTCAGACACAACATGCCTGTATCCTGGGTGCCTCAGACACAACATGCCTGTAACCTGTGTGCCTCAGACACAACATGCCTGTAACCTGTGTGCCTCAGACACAACATGCCTGTAACCTGTGTGCCTCAGAAACAACATGCCTGTAACCTGTGTGCCTCAGAAACAACATGACAACATGCCTGTAACTTGTGTGCCTCAGACACAACATGCCTGTATCCTGGGTGCCTCAGACACAACATGCCTGTAACCTGTGTGCCTCTACACAACATGCCTGTATCCTGTGTGCCTCAGACACAACATGCCTGTATCCTGTGTGCCTCAGACACAACATGCCTGTATCCTGGGTGCCTCAGACACAACATGCCTGTATCCTGTGTGCCTCAGACACAACATGCCTGTAACCTGTGTGCCTCAGACACAACATGCCTGTAACCTGTGTGCCTCAGACACAACATGCCTGTAACCTGTGTGCCTCAGACACAACATGCCTGTAACCTGTGTGCCTCAGACACAACATGCCTGTAACCTGTGTGCCTCAGACACAACATGCCTGTAACCTGTGTGCCTCAGACACAACATGCCTGTAACCTGTGTGCCTTAGACACAACATGCCTGTAACCTGTGTGCCTTAGACACATGTCTGTAACCTGTGTGCCTTAGAGACAACGTGCCTGTAACCTGTGTGCCTGAGACACAACATGCCTGTAACCTGTGTGCCTTAGACACAACATGCCTGTAACCTGTGTGCCTTAGACACAACATGCCTGTAACCTGTGTGCCTTAGAGACAACGTGTCTGTAACCTGTGTGCCTCAGACACAACATGCCTGAAACCTGTGTGCCTTAGACACAACGTGCCTGTAACCTGTGTGCCTTAGACACAACGTGCCTGTAACCTGTGTGCCTCAGACACAACAAAAAAAGCACAGTTTATGTGCGAAACATGTTAGGGAGTTTTTGTTGGAGGATTTGGGATCCTCATTTTTAAAGTAAAGTGGTTATTCTATCCTCAGTAATTTAATTTAAGACCATTTCCTATAGAATATTGGGTAGAAATTTGCAGCCCTATACCGTAACACAGCGTTGGGTAGAAATTTACTGCTCTATGCCGCAATCACACTAGAGATTATCAGCCTTGAGACAACATTGTGTATATTTAGAAGCAAGGTCATTTTCATTTGGCCATAATACTATTATGTGTGTAGTGATAACCATACTATCTATATAACTGCCGGTATAAGACAATATAATCTTGGAAGAGACTATTTAATATAGAAGTCTTGTGTATTACTACAGCGAACTACTAAGCTGCCAATCACATATAGCAAATAAATATATACATCTGCCGGTTCGTCCATACTGCATCAATATTTATACAGGTGACCCTCGGTTTACAACGGTTCAATTTGCACCGTTTTAGAATAACAACCTTTTTTTCAGTCATGTGACTGCTATTGAAAAGCATTGAGAAGCAGTGCATTGATTAAAATAGCCAGTAGGTGGCGCTGTCCGCTTGTGTTGCAGCAAAGATATGCAAGCTGAAATTAATCAGTTTAACCAGACCTGAGCTATCGAGCAGCTTGCAAAGGAACAAGATCTTCCCGTCTATTAATCAGTTCAGATTGGAATGCATAGAAAGAACTGTTTGCAGAAAAATGCAAGTAAAGTCTGTGTTGTGTGATTATTTTATTAGGTTTATATTGCTGTTTAGCAAATGTTTTTGTTCATTTAACTTAGTTTAATTATATATTCTGTATTGTGTGATTATTTTATTAGGTTTATAATGCTGTTTAGCATTTAAAGTCTTCATTTCAAAGCTTTAAAAATAATGTATTAGGTGTTACTTATGACAATTTTGAGAGGGGCCTGGAACCTAACTCCCTCACTTCCCATTGACTTACATTATAAACTGGGTTTCAATTTAGAACGGTTTCGATTTACAACCATTCCTTCTGGAACCTAACCCCGACGTAAACTGAGGGCTACCTGTACAATGCTAAGATTCCAGCGCTGTTACTACAAAATCCTAATACTGCAATATTGTAATTAAACTTGTTGATGAACCTTATATTATTACCTACTAAGAGAGTAAATAATTTGCTGAGCTGATTACACAGTACTACCATCTATGCCATATTCAGTTTTTTTGCGTTGTTTTCATAAGACTCAGTCAATGTTATATGATATAACATATATAGCGAGTAGCAGCCTGTCAAGCTGATCATACAGCATTACATAAATACTAAGATTTTCGTGTTGTTACATACGATCAAGCCAAGGGCATAAAATCTTTGAACAAGGTGATAAACGTAACAATATTATATATACTGAGAATAGTAACAGTTTATCCAAAATAGGAAACTGTGCTGTTATTAAACGGTACCTGCAGATTATTTGCTACGTAGCAACAATTACCTATTAAGGGAGAATCCCACAATTCAATCCCAACAGTACCAGTTTAAATTATAATTAACTAACCCTGCAGATATCCTGTTTCTAAACAAGATTATTTTAACAGCTTGACTTGTAAACACAATCATCATATGTGAACCGTGCTTATGACAGTTTAACACTGATGCTCTGTCCAAGTGTTATTTGACAGCCACAGTAATAACATTGACACTTTGTCTCTTGATTATATCTGATATTACATATATAAATTATTCTTTAGCGTAAATTGCTATCATTTCTTTGATTAGTGTGCTATTATTATTTTTTGCACATTATAGATATCTACCTACGCAGGAAATGGGTGACTTAATCGGACTATATATAGGATAGACTCACACCACTTTTTGTTTTTAATGGTTTTTGTCCCATTTTAACCTATACTTAATAAAGTTTGACATTTTAACCGCTGTTTTCCCCTTCAGGGAAATATTTTAGTGTTTTTTCCACCTTATACATTATCATACACATATTTCATACTTGGTCTCTACCTTTGGCTAGCATAGAGGCGATGAGTGCTTTTTAGTTACACAGTTTTCTGTAGGTTTAGACCTTCTTCTGCATCGTTTCTTCATGTGTACAGCACATAGCAATATAAGATATATCAAGTAGTGCCATTCTCCTTTTCCCCTTTTTCTTTCCCGTTCCCCTTTCAATAAAACAACATGCCTGTCACCTGTTTGCCTCAAACAAAACCCCCAAGGCAGAACATGCTGCGATCTGTGATGTCATTTTAGGGAGATGGGGGAAACCAGATGTGGACTCCTTGCCCAATGTGCTTAGAGGGATACAGCTGCAACTCACTGAGGACGCACAAAGGAGGCTGAGGTGATCATCTGGTGTTGTCATTTCCCTTGTTTAGAGGAGAATTGCCCGGTATTTCAAGGCTGGACTGACCTTGTTACGTGGGATCAGACTGATGCACTTCAGGAAAGTTCTCCTCAGTGAAGACCCCAATTGGGCTAAAATAAGCTAATTCCAGGTGGTAAACAGGCCATAAAAACAAGCCACTGAGCTGTTGTTTGTTCCTGACAGACTGCTGCTGTGTGTATATGCACATTTAGTAACCCGAGTGCTTCTGACACAACATGCATGCACACTCACTTAACCTACGTGCATCAGACAACGTGTGCACACTAACTTATAACCCACGTACAAACATATCTATGAGCATACATTTGTAACCTACGTGCATCAGACACAACATGCACGCACACTCACCTGTAACCTGCGTGCCTCAGACACAACATGCACGCACACTCACCTGTAACCTGCGTGCCTCAGACACATCATGTGCACACTAATTTATAACCCACGTACAAACAAATCTATGAGCATACATTTGTAACCTGCGTGCTTTAGACACAACATGCACGCACACTCACCTGTAACCTGCGTGCCTCAGACACAACATGCACGCACACTCACATGTAACCTGCGTGCCTCAGACACAACATGCACGCACACTCACCTGTAACCTATGTGCCTCAGACACAACATGCATGCACACTCACATGTAACCTGCGTGCCTCAGACACAACATGCACGCACACTCACCTGTAACCAGCATGCCTCAGACACAATATGCGTACACACTCACATGTAACCAGCATGCCTCAGACACAATATGCGTACACACTCACATGTAACCAGCATGCCTCAGACACAATATGCGTACACACTCACATGTAACCAGGATGCCTCAGACACAACATGCATGCACACTCACCTGTAACCTGCATGCCTCAGACACAACATGCACGCACACTCACCTGTAACCTGCGTGCCTCAGACACAACATGTGCACACTAATTTATAACCCACATACAAACATATCTATGAGCATACATTTGTAACCTGCGTGCTTTAGACACAACATGCACGCACACTCACCTGTAACCTGCGTGCCTCAGACACAACATGCACGCACACTCACATGTAACCTGCGTGCCTCAGACACAACATGCACGCACACTCACCTGTAACCTATGTGCCTCAGACACAACATGCATGCACACTGACCTGTAACCTATGTGCCTCAGACACAACATGCATGCACACTCACCTGTAACCTGCGTGCCTCAGACACAACATGCACGCACACTCACATGTAACCTGCGTGCCTCAGACACAACATGCACGCACACTCACCTGTAACCAGCATGCCTCAGACACAATATGCGTACACACTCACATGTAACCAGCATGCCTCAGACACAATATGCGTACACACTCACATGTAACCAGCATGCCTCAGACACAACATGCATGCACACTCACCTGTAACCTGCGTGCCTCAGACACAACATGCATGCACACTCACATGTAACCTGCGTGCCTCAGACACAACATGCATGCACACTCACCTGTAACCTGCATGCCTCAGACACAACATGCATGCACACTCACCTGTAACCAACATGCCTCAGACACAACATGCATGCACACTCACCTGTAACCAACATGCCTCAGACACAACATGCACGCACACTCACCTGTAACCTGCGTGCCTCAGACACAACATGCACGCACACTCAAATGTAACCTGCGTGCCTCAGACACAACATGCACGCACACTCACCTGTAACCTGCGTGCCTCAGACACAACATGCTTGCACACTCCCCTGTAACCTGCGTGCCTCAGACACAACATGCTTGCACACTCCCCTGTAACCTGCGTGCCTCAGACACAACATGCATGCACACTCACATGTAACCTGCATGCCTCAGACACAACATGCATGCACACTCCCCTGTAACCTGCGTGCCTCAGACACAACATGCATGCACACTCACATGTAACCTGCGTGCCTCAGACACAACATGCTTGCACACTCCCCTGTAACCTGCGTGCCTCAGACACAACATGCATGCACACTCACATGTAACCTGCGTGCCTCAGACACAACATGCATGCACACTCACCTGTAACCAACATGCCTCAGACACAACATGCATGCACACTCACCTGCAACCAACATGCCTCAGACACAACATGCATGAACACTCACCTGTAACCTGCGTGCCTCAGACACAACATGCATGCACACTCACCTGTAACCTGCATGCCTCAGACACAACATGCATGCACACTCACCTGTAACCTGCGTGCCTCAGACACAACATGCATGCACACTCACATGTAACATACGTGCCTGAGACACAACATGCACGCACACTCACCTGTAACCTATGTGCCTCAGTCACAACATACATGCACACTCACCTGTAACCTGTGGCTCTCAGACACATTACACATGCACACTCACCTGTAACCTGTGGCTCTCAGACACATTACACATGCACACTCACCTGTAACCTGTGCCTCTTAGACACATTACACATGCACACTCACCTGTAACCTGTGGCTCTCAGACACATTACACATGCACACTCACCTGTAACCTGTGCCTCTCAGACACATTACACATGCACACTCACCTGTAACCTGTGGCTCTCAGACACATTACACATGCACACTCACCTGTAACCTGTGGCCCTCAGACACATTACATTACAATTTATATTAGACCTGATTATTGGTATTAAAATTCTTAGTGGGGTTTAATTGAAAAACCTTTTTCCCTAACCATTAACGTTTCATGCACACTCACCTGGGCTGATACTGTCACTGGTTTCCTCTTCTGTGGCTTCCAGCTGACGCCTCACACACAGATCTTCTGTTATTTCAACCTTCACTATATCAGCGTTATCTTTGTCTGTACAAATAAAGCAGATTTAGGGCTAGATTACAAGCGGAGTGCTAGTTAGCGTTTTAGTTGGAGCACAAAAAATGCTAGTAGTTAACTTTTTGTGCACGTCAGATAGCATGTGTATTACAAGATAAAAGTAACAATTTTCCAAAACCAGACACGAGTAAAAAGATAGACATGCAATATCTCGATAACTCAATCTCCCCGTAGACTTCAATGGAGCCTCAAGGTGAAAAAATCCTAACACCTATCGCTCGACTGTGCTTCGCTATATAGTCCAGTATAAAAATACAATATGAACTAAACAAAGGTAAAGCTCATTTTTTTATCTGCACTTATAAACCAGACAAACTATAAGGGAGAGCAGTACGTTACTGTGCGAACAGCCCTGGCAGACTCTCACATAATTACTACTCACCTGCAGGGAGGGACCAATGTATTTCAGTCTGATGATTATTCATGCCATCTGCCTCCTCCTCTTCCTTCACATTTAATAGCACAGCGCCCGGGTCTCTCTCTAGATGCCCTGTAATTACAGCAGGAAATTAGCTGATAGTAAAGGGTGTAACAAACTTACACCTAGATTACGAGTTGTGCGTTAGGGTTAAAAAGCAGCGTTAAGAGGTCCTAGCGCTGCTTTTTAACGCCCGCTGCAATTACGAGTCTTGCAGGTACAGGTGTACCGCTCACTTTTTCGGCCAGACTTGGAAATACCGCAAATCCACTTACGTAAATTGCGTATCCTATTTTTTCAATGGGACTTGCATAGCGCCAGTATTACGAGTCTGGCAAAAAGTGAGCGGTAGACCCTCTCCTTTCAAGACTGGTACCAAATTTTAAAGTCAGTAGTTAACAGTTTTACACTACAACGCCGTAGCATAAAACTCTTAACTAAAGTGATAAAAAGTACACTAACACCCATAAACTACCTATTAACCCCTAAACCGAGGCCCTCCTGCATCGCAAACACTAAAATAAAATTTTTAACCCCTAGTATGCCGAACTGGACATCGCTGCCACTATAATAAATATATTAAACCCTAAACCGCCGCACTCCCGCCTCGCAAACATTAGTTAAATTTTACTAACCAATAATCTGCCGTCCCTAACATCGCCAACACCTACCTACATTTCTTAACCCCTAATCTGCCGCCCCCAACGTCGCCGCCACTATACTAAAGTTATTAACCCCTAAATCTAAGTCTAACCCTAACCCCCCTAACTTAAATATAATTTAAATCTAAATAAAATTCCTATCATTTAATAATTTATTCCTATTTAAAACTAAATATTTACCTATAAAATACACCCTAAGCTAGCTGCAATATAACTAATAGTTACATTGTATCTAGCTTAGGGTTAATTTTTATTTTACAGGCAAATTTGTATTTATTTTAACTAGGTACAATAGTTATTAAACTATTTAATAACTATCTAGTTAAAATAAATACAAAAGTACCTGTAAAATAAAACCTAACCTAAGTTACAATAATACCTAACACTACACTATAATTAAATTAAATACAATTAAATACAATTAAATTAAATTATCTAAAGTACAAAAAAACAAAACACTAAATTACAGAAAATAATAAACAAATTACAAGATTTTTAAACTAATTACACCTAATCTAATCCCCCTAACAAAATAAAAAAGCCCTACCCTACACTAAATTACAAATAGCCCTTAAAAGGGCCTTTTGCGGGGCATTGCCCCAAAGTAATCAGCTCTTTTACCTGTAAAAAAAAAAGTACAAATCCCCCCCCAACATTAAAACCCACCACCAACACAACCAACCCTACCCTAAAACCCACCCAATACCCCCTTAAAAAAAACCTAACACTAACCCCTTGAAGATCACCTTACCGGGAGAAGTCTTCACCCAACCGGGCCGAAGTCCTCAACGAAGCCGGGAGAAGTCTTCATCCAAGCCGGGCGAAGTGGTCCTCCAGATGGGCAGAAGTCTTCAACCAGACGGCATCTTCTATCTTCATCCATCCGGCGCAGAGCGGGTCCATCTTAAAGACATCCGGCGCGCAGCATCCTCTTCCAACGAAGTCTTCTTACTAATTGACGGTTCCTTTAAGTGACGTCATCCAAGATGGCGTCCCTTCAATTCCAATTGGCTGATAGAATTCTATCAGCCAATCGGAATTAAGGTAGAAAAAAATCCTATTGGCTGATTCAATCAGCCATCAGGATTGAAGTTCAATCCTATTGGCTGATCCAATCAGCCAATAGGATTGAGCTGGCATTCTATTGGCTGTTCCAATCAGCCAATAGAATGCCAGCTGAATCCTATTGGCTCTCCCGGTAAGGTGATCGTCAAGGGGTTAGTGTTAGTTTTTTTTAAGGGGGTATTAGGTGGCTTTTAGAGTAGGGTTGGTTGTGTGGGTGGTGGGTTTTAATGTGTGGGGGGGGGATTTGTACTTTTTTTTACAGGTAAAAGAGCTGATTACTTTGGGGCAAAGCCCAGCAAAAGGCCCTTTTAAGGGCTATTTGTAATTTAGTGTAGGCTAGGGCTTTTTTTATTTTGGGGGGGCTTTTTTATTTTGTTAGGGGGATTAGATTAGGTGTAATTAGTTTAAAAATCTTGTAATTTGTTTATTATTTTCTGTAATTTAGTGTTTTTTTTGTACTTTAGATAATTTAATTGTATTTAATTTATTTAATTATAGTGTAGTGTTAGGTATTATTGTAACTTAGGTTAGGTTTTATTTTACAGGTACTTTTGTATTTATTTTAACTAGGTAGTTATTAAATAGTTAATAACTATTTAATAACTATTGTACCTAGTTAAAATAAATACAAACTTGCCTGTAAAATAAAAATAAACCTTAAGCTAGATACAATGTAACTATTAGTTATATTGTAGCTAGCTTAGGGTTTATTTTACAGGTATTTAGTTTTAAATAGGAATAATTTAGTTAATGATAGTTATTTTTATTTAAATTATATTTACGTTAGGGCATGTTAGGGTTAGACTTAGGTTTAGGGGTTAATATGTTTATTATAGTGGCGGCGATGTTGGGGGCGGCAGTTTAGGGGTTAATAAATATAATGTAGGTGGCGGCGATGTTGGGGGCAGCAGATTAGGGGTTAATACATATAATGTAGGTGGCGGCGGTGTCCGGAGCGGCAGATTAGGGGTTAATAATATAATGTAGGTGGCGGCAATGTCGGGCTTGGCAGATTAGGGGTTAATAAGTGTAAGATTAGGGGTGTTTAGACTTGGGGTTCATGTTAGGGTGTTAGATGTAGACATAAATTTTATTTCCCCATAGGAATCAATGGGGCTGCGTTAGGAGCTAAACGCTGCTTTTTTGCAGGTGTTAAAAGACTTTTGTTCAGCCGGCTCTCCCCGTTGATTCCTATGGGGAAATCGCGCACGAGCACGTTCAGCTAGCTCACCGCTGACTTAAGCAGCGCTGGTATTAGAGTGAGATGTGGAGCAAAATTTTGCTCTACGCTCACTTTTTTGCGGTTAACGCCGGGTTTGTAAAAACCCGTAATACCAGTGTTGTCTGTAAGTGAGCGGTGAGCATAAACTGCTCGTTAGCACCGCATAGCTTCTAACGCAAAACTCGTAATCTAGGCGTTAGTTATCAAATATGTACTTTAAGCCAACTCTCTTCTCTCCTTTTTTTCATCTTAAGGGTTAATAGAGACCAGCTTTGGGACCAAATAAACCAGGAGCTTTAAATATGTCATTTTGTATATATCCAACATCTTAATCCACCTTAAAGGGAAAATATACACCTATTTTCATACAACTGCATATAATAGACATTACTATAAAGAATAATATGCACAGATACTGATATAAAAATCCAGTATAAAACCTTTTAAAAACTTATTGCGCTGCGGAATCTGTTGGCGCTCTACAAATAACCAATGATAATAATAATATTTAGAGGCTCCCAGTTTAGCACTGTTGATGAGGTTAGGCTGGGAAAACAGGAAGAGCAGACCCCCCCTCCCCTGCATATGAAAAGACCAATTACACAAACAAGATTATTTAAACATGTGTATACATCTAAAACTTTGGGGCTTGATTAGGGATGTATATATGGATCATCTACAAAACATTTATGCAAAGAAAAATCTTATGTACAATGTCCCTTTAAAGGGACACTGAACCCAATTTTTTGTCTTTCGTGATTGAGATAGAGCATGCAATTTTAAGCAACTTTCTAATTTACTCCTCTTATCAATTTTTCTTCGTTCTCTTGCTATCTTTATTTGAAAAAGAAGGCAGCTATGCTTTTTTATTAGTTCAGACTCTGGACAGCACTTTTTTTTTTTTTTTTTTTTCATTGTCAACAGTTTATTTCCAGTAATGAGTACTTGTATATAATCAACCAAACATTAAAGCGATGTTAAACAGTCTGTTGTAATAGAAAAGGCACTTAGCTGTGTCTTATACTTAATATAAATAATTACAATACGTATTATTAATCTATTTAATTGGATTTTACCTTTTATGTCTTATTTTCCCTACATGTGTGCAGTGTCCTTTAATTCCTGTCACAGCCTTACAAGGAGGAGGGGGCCTCTACTGGAAGGTTTATCTTAGCCTGATGTCATAAAACTTCTAGGCTGGTTAGTATTAAAGGACAATTTCATTAAACTTGACATTTCAACAATTTATAAAATGTTTCATTGTTGCAAGTAAAAAATTATTGGACAGCACTTTTTTATTGGTGGATGAATTTATTCACCAACCAGCAAGAACAACCCAGGTTGTTCACCAAAAATGGGACGGCATCTAAACTTACATTCTTGCATTTTAAATAAATATATCAAGAGAATGAAGAAAATGTGATAATAGGAGTAAATTAGAAAGTTGCTTAAAATGTTATGCTCTATCTGAATCGCGAAAGAAATTTTTTAGGTCCAGTGTCCCTTTAAATAAGAAGAAGACCCCTTAAGGATCCTCCTGATTGGTAAATGTGTATTATTTATCAGTGGGTATAATGCCAGTAGCACTCTCTGATGAAAGGCTCTGCGTGTAACAGTCTATACCAATGTGCCGTGAGGTTTTACATGAGTGATATAATAAAGGTTACAGAGCAAACCTACAGGTAAAGATTTTTGCCCGTTTCCCTTATGTAATCTTTGTAAATTTGTAAGCATTGAGATATCCACAATACAGGGCTAGCAGAGGGGAAAGGCCAGCCCAGACCTACACAGAATTTGGCAAGTAAGAATTTGAGAGTGTCATGCTCACCAGACAAGTGGGATATTAGTGAGATGAAGCACTAAATAGACTCTATTACAATACCAGGGCCCCCGAAAAGGGAAGGACACAGAGGAATAGAGTAGAATACCTTAAGCTCTGCACATAATTCTGCCCTTAAAGGGACATTAAACACTATACAAACGCTAGATAGAATGATACATTCAAATAAAAGATTAGTCTGAGAATAACATGTAGATGTACTTGTTAAAGTTTCATTAGCTGTTTAAATACTGACAAAATAAGTGTAAAGTTTTAGACTAGCCTTTAGGCTCGCCAGAAACACAAGTTATGAAGCAGCGGTCTAAAGACCGCTGCTCCATAACCTGTTCGCCTGCTCTGAGGCGGCGGACAAACATTGCTGGAAATCAACCCGATCCTATATGATTGGGTTGAATCTGCAGGGGGCGGCATTGCACTAGCAGTCCACCGGAACTGCTGGTGCAATGATAAATGCAGACAGCGTATGGTGTCAGCATTTATCGATGTGCAGCGGATATGATCCCCAATATCGGATCATGTCCGCTTGCACAATGTTAAATCGGCCCCTTAGTGTCTATAAAACAATGGGAGCTGCCATGTTGTAACTTAGGTTACCTTCTCTGCTGTGGCCAATTAGGGATAGTTATAATAGGTCACTAGAGTGTTCAGCCAATGACTGAGTGGTATATTATAGTGTTCTGCACTTCCATTTCTAACAGAAGCTGAAATGCTCACAATTTCCGAATGGAATTACTGGAAAATGGGACAAAATAAATAATGAAAGTATATAATTTTATATTACCATCTCAAAGTGTTTAATGTCCCTCTAAAGAGACATAAAACAAGTTAGGATAGAGACAAAATATAATAATATGTACTTTAATTAATTTACCTGCAAATTTATACTGCAGTGCCTCACCATTAACCCTTTATTTTTAGTTTCTGAATTGTAAAGCTCTAACTCCCCCCACACATTTCCTTCTATGGCTGTATCTATATCTATTGTTGTTTTGGTAGAATGCAAAAACGCATAGGGATTATCTGCTGGAGCTGCCTAGAAACTGTGAACTCAGTTGAAATACAATGCCTGTGTCTAAACACTGATAAGGGGGGTGGGGTGGAGTTGGCTTATCCAGGCAGCTTAGCTTTGTAATTCATTTTGCTTATTTTTGAAAATTATTTTAAAATACTTGCCAGCAATTTTTAAACAATTTTTATGCAAACTATATTTAATTAATTTGCCATTTTATGATATGCACAGATCTCAACCTGTTTTATGAGCTTCATCATATTGTATATAATAAGATTAAGTAACCAGCGGCAACACAGTGACGTTGTCTTTAGACGCGCACAGTTAGGGTAAAAACAAACAATGATTGTTCTGGTATTAAAATTAAATTTTTCTCTTGGTATCCCTTGTTCTAATTTAGCTCCTTTCCATAATAGAATACATAGGTATGCACATGCCTGTAGCCCTTCCTTATATGCTGCCATATATATATATATATATAGAGCAAGCTACTGAGCCTACCTCAGTATGTTATCATGACAAACACTGCTGCCATATATATATATATATATATATATATAAATAAATATATAGAACACGCTCCTAAACCTACCTCAGTATGCTATCATGACTAACACTGCTGCCATATATACTGTGTGTATATATATATATATATATATATACACACACAATATATATATATATATATATATATATATATATATATATATATATATATATATATATATATATATATATATATAAAAAAATATATAGTGCAAATTCCAAAGCTTCTTCAGTATGTGCTCATGAAAAATACTGTTGCCATATATGCAGCATGTAGCATCAAATAAATGATTAAAGGGACATAAACCAGCAAATAAATAATTAAAGGGACATAGAAGTCATTAGTATGGTGGCAGTATACGGCCCATGCAAGACTTTGTACAATACACAGTAGATTAAAAAAAAAAAAAATTAATGCTTACCTAATAAATTATTGTCTTTCCTGGCATGGAGAGTCCACGAACCCATTCTAATTATTAGTGGGAATTCCACTCCTGGCCACCAGGAGGAGGCAAAGAACACCCCAGCTGTTAAGAATCACTCCCACTTCCCATAAACCCCCAGTCATTAAACCGAAGAAATATGGAAAAAGAAGATGACACAAGGGTATAGAGGTGCTTGAGGTTTGAAAATAAACAAAAAGCTGTCTTAAAATTAAAATTAAGTGCGGGTAGTGGACTCTCCATGCCAGGAAAGAAAATAATTTATTAGGTAAGCATACATTTTGTTTTCTTTCCAATGGCATGAAGAGTCCACAAATCCATTCAATTACTAGTGGGAACCAATACCCAAGCTAGAGGACACAGAATGGAAGGGAGGGAGAACAAGAAAGAAGGCACCACCGTTTGAAGAACTTTCCTCCCAAAAGAAGCCTTATGTGAGGCAAAAGTAAAGAATTTGGAAAAAGTATGCAATGAAGACCAAGTGGCTGCCTTACAGATTTGTTCCACAGAAGCCTACTTTTTTAAAGGCCCAGGAAGAAGAGACAGTCCTAGTGGAATAAGCCGTAATTCTCTCGGGAGGCTGCTGTCCAGCTGTCTCATAAGCCAACCAAATAACACAACCAAAAAGAAAGAGTAGACGAAACTTCTGGCCCTACCGCTTACCAGTGAAAACAATGAAAAGGGGAGTAGATTGTCGAAAATCTCTGTTTGCCTGCAGATAGAATTTCAGAGCACGCGCAACGTCCAGGTTAGGCAACAGGTGCTCTTTCTGAGAAGAAGGATTAGGACAAAACAAAGGAATGACAATTTCCTGATTGATATTGCGGTCCGACACTATGAAGGACCGCCTTATTTGCATGAAAAATAAGGTAAGGGGAATCACACTGCAGAGCTGAAATCTCAGAAACTCTGCGCGCAGAAGAAATAGCGAGAAGAAACAAAACAAAAGTTTATATAGGAAATAACATAATTTATGTAAGAACTTACCTGATAAATTAATTTCTTTCATATTGGCAAGAGTCCATGAGCTAGTGACGTATGGGATATACAATCCTACCAGGAGGGGCAAAGTTTCCCAAACCTCAAAATGCCTATAAATACACCCCTCACCACACCCACAATTCAGTTTAATGAATAGCCAAGTAGTGGGGTGATAAAGAAAGGAGTAAAAAGCATCAAAGGAATTTGGAATAATTGTGCTTTATACAAAAAAATCATAACCACCATAAAAAGGGTGGGCCTCATGGACTCTTGCCAATATGAAAGAAATGAATTTATCAGGTAAGTTCTTACATAAATTATGTTTTCTTTCATGTAATTGGCAAGAGTCCATGAGCTAGTGACGTATGGGATATCAAATACCCAAGATGTGGAACTCCACGCAAGAGTCACTAGAGAGGGAGGGATAAAAATAAAATACAGCAATTTTCCGCTGAAAAAATAATCCACAACCCAAATAATAAGTTTATTCTTTAATGATAAGAAAAACTTAAAACATCAGCAGAAGAATCAAACTGAAACAGCTGCCTAAAAGAACTTTTCTACCAAAAACTGCTTCCGAAGAAGCAAATACATCAAAATGGTAGAATTTAGTAAATGTATGCAAAGAAGACCAAGTTGCCGCTTTGCAAATCTGATCAACAGAAGCTTTATTCTTAAAAGCCCACGAAGAGGAGACTGATCTAGTAGAATGAGCTGTAATTCTCTTAGGCGGGGTCTTACCCGACTCCAAATAAGCTTGACGAATCAAAAGCTTTAACCAAGAAGCCAAGGAAATAGCAGAAGCTTTCTGACCTTTCCTAGGACCAGAAAATAAAACGAATAGACTAGAAGTCTTTCTGAAATCTTTAGTAGCTTCAACATAATATTTCAAAGCTCTTACCACATCCAAAGAATGTAAAGATCTTTCCATCCAAAGAATTCTTTGGATTAGGACACAAGGAAGGAACAACAATTTCTCTACTAATGTTGTTAGAATTCACAACTTTAGGTAAAAATTGAAAAGAAGTCCGCAAAACCGCCTTATCCTGATGAAAAATCAGAAAAGGAGATTCACAAGAAAGAGCAGATAGCTCAGAAACTCTTCTAGCAGAAGACATAGCCAAAAGGAACAACACTTTCCAAGAAAGTAGTTTAATGTCCAAAGAATGCATAGGTTCAAATGGAGGAGCCTGTAACACCTTAAAACCAAATTGAGACTCCAAGGAGGAGAAATTGATTTAATGACAGGCTTAATACGAACTAAAGCCTGTACAAAACAGTGAATATCAGGAAGTTTAGCAATCTTTCTGTGAAACAAAACTGAAAGAGCAAAGATTTGTCCTTTCAAGGAACTTGTAGACAAACCTTTATCCAAACCATCCTGAAGAAACTGTAAAATTCTCGGAATTCTAAAAGAATGCCATGAAAATTTATGAGAACACCATGAAATGTAAGTCTTCCAAACTCGATAGTAAATCTTCCTGGAAACAGATTTACGAGCTTGTAACATAGTATTAATCACTGAGTCAGAGAAACCTCTATGACTTAGAACTAAGAGTTCCATTTCCATACCTTCAAATTTAATGATTTGAGATCCTGATGGAAAAACGGACCTTGGGACAGTAGGTCCAGCCTTAACGGAAGTGGCCAAGGTTTGCAACTGGACATCCGAACAAGATCCGCATACCAAAACCTGTGTGGCCATGCTGGAGCCACCAGCAACACAAACGATTGTTCCTGCATGATTTTGAAAATCACTCTTGGAAGAAGAACTAGAGGCGGAAAGATGTAAGCAGGATGATAATTCCATGGAATGGTTAGCGCATCCACTGCTTCCGCCTGAACATCCCTGGACCAGGACAGGTATCTGGGAAGTTTCTTGTTTAGATGAGAGGCCATCAGATCTATTTCTGGAAGACCCCACATCTGGACAATCTGAGAGAACACATCTGGATGGAGAGACCACTCCCCTGGATGTAAAGTCTGACGGCTAAAATAATCCGCCTCCCAATTGTCTACACCTGGGATATGAACCGCAGAGATTAGACAGGAGCTGGATTCCGCCCAAACAAGTATCCGAGATACTTCTTTCATAGCTTGTGGACTGTGAGTCCCACCCTGATGATTGACATATGCCACCGTCGTGATATTGTCTGTCTGAAAACAAATGAACGGTTCTCTCTTTAACAGAGGCCAAAACTGAAGAGCTCTGAAAATTGCATGGAGTTCTAAAATATTGATTGGTAATCTCGTCTCTTGAGATTTCCAAACCCCTTGTGCTGTCAGAGAACCCCAAACAGCTCCCCAACCTGAAAGACTTGCATCTGTTGTGATCACAGTCCAGGTTGGCCGAACAAACGAGGCCCCTTGAACTAAACGTTGGTGATTTAACCACCACGTCAGAGAGTGTCGAACATTGGGATTTAAGGATATTAATTGTGATATCCTTGTATAATCCCGGCACCATTGATTCAACATACAAAGCTGAAGAGGTCTCATGTGAAAACGAGCAAAAGGAATCCCGTCCGATGCTGCAGTCATGAGGCCTAAAACTTCCATGCACATAGCCACTGAAGGGAATGACTGAGACTGAAGGTGCTGACATTCTGCAACCAGTTTCAAACATCTCTTGTCTGTTAAAGACACTGAATCTATCTGAAAACCTAAAAAGGTGACCCTTGTCTGAGGAATCAAGAAACTCTTTGGTAAATTGATCCTCCAACCATGTTTTCGAAGAAACAACACTAGTTGATTCATATGAGATTCTGCAGAATGTAAAGACTGAGCTAGTACCACAATATCGTCCAAATAAGGAAACACCGCAATACCCTGTTCTCCGATTACAGAGAGTAGGGCACCTAGAACCTTTGAAAAGATTCTTGGAGCTGTTGCTAGGCCAAATGGAAGAGCAACAAATTGGTAATGCTCGTCTAAAAAAGAGAATCTCAGGAACTGGTAATGTTCTGGATGAATCGGAATATGAAGGCAAGCATCCTGCAAATCTATTGTAGACATATAATGTCCTTGCTGAAAAGGCAGAATAGTCCTTATAGTCACCATCTTGAAAGTTGGTACTCTTACATAACGATTCAAAATTTTTAGATCCAGAACTGTTCTGAATGAATTTTCTTTTTTTTGGGACAATGAATAGATTTGAATAAAACCCCAGACCTTGTTCCTGAGAAGGAACTGGCATGATTACCCCTGAAACCTCCAGGTCTGAAACACACTTCAGGAAAGCCTGAGCTTTTACTGGATTTACTGGGATGCGTGAGAGAAATAATCTTCTCGCAAGAGGTCTTACTCTGAATCCTATTCGGTACCCCTGAGAGACAATGCTCTGAATCCATTGATTTTGGACAGAATTTGCCCAAACATCCTTGAAAAACCTTAATCTGACCCTACCAGCTGAGCTGGAATGAGAGCCGCACCTTCATGCGGACTTAGGGGCTGACTTTGGTTTCTTAAAAGGCTTGGATTTATTCCAGCTTGAGGAAGGTTTCCAATTGGAAACAGATTCCTTGGGGGAAGGATTAGGTTTTTGTTCCTTATTTTGACGAAAGGAACGAAAACGATTAGAAGCTTTTGATTTACCCTTAGGCTTTTTATCCTGAGGCAAAAAGACTCCCTTCCGCCCAGTAACAGTTGAAATAATAGAATCCAACTGAGAACCAAATAAATAATTACATTGGAAAGAGAGAGATAGCAATCTGGACTTAGAAGTCATATCAGCATTCCAAGATTTAAGCCACAAAGCTCTTCTAGCTAAAATAGCTAAAGACATGGATCTAACATCAATTTTGATAATATCAAAAATAGCATCACAAATAAAATGATTAGCATGTTGCAGTAAACGAACAATGCTATATAAGTCAGAATCCAAATATTGTTGCGCTAAATTCTCCAACCAAAAAGTTGAAGCAGCTGCAACATCAACCAAAGTAATTGCAGGTGTAAGGAGATGACCTGAATATAAATAGGCTTTCCTTAGAAAAGATTCAAGCTTCCTATCTAATGGATCTTTAAAGGAAGTACTATCTGCCATAGGAATAGTAGTACGTTTAGCAAGAGTAGAAATAGCAATTTTTTAAACCTTGCAGAAGGATTAACCCCTTAACGACACGAGTCGTACAGGGTACGTCGCACACAACCTGGTCTTTAAAGACCAGCGACGTACCCTGTACAACTTTTGGGATTAAAGCGGCTGGAAGCGATCCTGATCGCTTCCAGCCGCTTTACGGTTATTGCAGTGATGCCTCGATATCGAGGCATCCTGCAATAACATTTTCCCCCCATCCGATGCAGAGAGAGCCACTCTGTGGCCCTCTCTGCACTGGCATCGATGGCCGCAATCGTTGGTGGGTGGGAGCTTACCGTGGGAGGCGGGTGGGCGGCCATCGATGAAAAACTGAAGAGAGAGGGGGGCGGAATCGGGGGCGGGATTGTCGGGAGCGCGCACGGGAGAGCGCGCGTGCACGGGGGGTGGCGGGTGGGCGCATGCACGGGGAGGGAGCGGGTGGGAACCGCTACACTACAGCAAAACCATTTTATATGAGTGGCAGTAAGGGGGGATAAAATCCCCAACAAAAGTAAATCTAAGGCATCTGGGAGCGGGTGGGGGGGAAGCTACACTACAGAAAAAAAAAAAATTAAAAAAACATTTGTATTTGCAAACAGGGTACTGGCAGACAGCTGCCAGTACCCAAGATGGCTCCCAGTAAGGTAGAGGTGGAGGGTTAGAGAGCTGTTTGGGGGGGGGGGGGGGGATCAGGGAGGTTGGGGGCTAAGGGGGGATCCTACACAGCTGCATATGTAGATATGCTATAAAAAAAAAATTAAATTTTAAATATACCTTTTATTTTAGTACTGGCAGACTTTCTTGCAGTACTTAAGATGGCGGAGACAATTGTGGGGTATGGGAGGGAAGGGAGCTGTTTGGGAGGGATCAGGGGGTCTGATGTGTCAGGTGGGAGGCTGATCTCTACACTAAAGCTAAAATTAACCATGCAAGCTCCCTACAAACTACCTAATTAACCCGTTCACTGCTAGCCATAATACACGTGTGATGCGCAGCAGCATTTAGCGGCCTTCTAATTACCAGAAAGCAAAGCCAAAGTCATAGATGTCTGCTATTTCTGAACAAAGGGGATCCCAGAGAAACATTTACAACCATTTATGCCATACTTGCAAAAGTTGTTTGTAAATAATTTCAGTGAGAAACCTAAAATTGTGAAAAATTTTAAGTTTTTTTTATTTGATCGCATTTAGCGGTGAAATGGTAGCATGAAATATACCAAGATGGGCCTAGATCAATACTTGGGGTTGTCTACTACACTACACTAAAGCTAAAATTAACCCTAGACGCTCCCTACATGCTCCCTAATTAACCCCTTCACTGCTGGGCATAATACACGTGTGATGCGCAGTGGCATTTAGCGGCCTTCTAATTACCAAAAAGCAACGCCAAAGTCATAGATGTCTGCTATTTCTGAACAAAGGGGATCCCAGAGAAGCATTTACAACCATTTATGCCATAATTGTAAATAATTTCAGTGAGAAACCTAAAGTTTGTGAAAATATTTGGGAAAAAGTGAACAATTTTTTTTATTTGATTGCATTTGGTGGTGAAATGGTGGCATGAAATATACCAAAATGGGCCTAGATCAATACTTTGGGATGTCTTCTAAAAAAAAATATATACATGTCAAGGGTTAATCAGGGATTCCTGAAAGATATCAGTGTTCCAATGTAACTAGCGCTAATTTTGAAAAAAAAGTGGTTTGGAAATAGCAAAGTGCTACTTGTATTTATGGCCCTATAACTTGCAAAAAAAAACAAAGAACATGTAAACATTGGGTATTTCTAAACTCAGGACAAAATTTAGAAACTATTTAGCATGGGTGTTTTTTGGTGATTGTAGATGTGTAACAGATTGTGGGGGTCAAAGTTAAAAAAGTGTGTTTTTTTCCATTTTTTCCTAATATTTTATCATTTTTTTAAAGTAAATGATAAGATATGATGAAAATAATGGTATCTTTAGAAAGTCCATTTAATGGCGAGAAAAACGGTATATAATATGTATGGGTACAGTAAATGAGTAAGAGGAAAATTACAGCTAAACACAAACACCGCAGAAATTTAAAAATAGCCCTTGTCCTTCAGGGAAAGAAATTGAAAAATGGCCTTGGTCCTTCAGGGGTTAAAAGGAGTACCCGGTTTATTCCATTCCTTAGAAATCATATCAGAAATTGCATTAGGAATAGGAAAAACCTCTGGAGTAACCACAGGAGGTTTAAAAACAGAATTTAAACGTTTACTGGTTTTAATATCAAGAGGACTAGTTTCCTCAATATCCAAAGTAATTAACACTTCTTTTAACAAAGAACGCATATATTCCATTTGAAATAAATATGATAATTTGTCAGTGTCAATATCTGAAGGAGGATCTTCTGAATCAGATAGATCCTCATCAGAAGTGGATAATTCATTATGTTGCCGGTCATTTGAAATTTCATCAACTGTATCAGAAGTTTTAAAAGACCTTTTACGTTTATGAGAAGGCGGAAATGCAGAAAAAGCCTTCAGAATAGAATCAGAAACAAATTCTTTAAAATTCATAGGTATATCATGTACATTAGAGGTTGAAGGAACTACAACTGGCAATGTACTATTACTTATGGAAACGTTCTCTGCATGTAAAAGTTTATCATGACAACTATTACAAACGACATTAGGAGAAATAATCTCCACAATTTTACAACAAATGCACTTAGCTTTGGTAGAACCGATGTCAGGCAGCAAAGTTCCAATAGATACTTCTGAGGCAGGATCAGATTGAGACATCTTGCAAAATGTAAAAGAAAAAACAACATATAAAGCAAAATTATCAATTTCCTTATATGACAGTTTCAGGAATGGGAAAAAAATGCAAATAGCATAGCCCTCTGACATAGAAAAAGGCAAGAGGCAAACAGCAATGGGGTAATAAATAATGAAAAAGTTTGGCCCAAATATGACGCACAACGTAACTTACATTTTTTTGGCGCCAATCAAGTCCGGAAATGACACACCGGCGTCACTAACGACGCAACACTGTGTGAACAACTCGGCGTCAACTACGACGCTGGAAATGACGAATTTGCATCAACGGACGTGCCTTTTCGCGCCAAAAAATTCTGGCGCCAAAAGTGACGCAATAAATTGTAGCATTTGGTGCACCCGCGAGCCTAATCCAGCCCGCAATTTGAAACAAGTAGTCAATTGAAAAAAGACTAAACCCCAGGTAAGAAAAATATTTCTTAATATTTACTTTCCCCAAATATGAAACTGACAATCTGCAAAAGGAAATACATGAACCTGACTCAAGGCAAATATAAGTACAATACATATATTTAGAACTTTATATTAATACATAAAGTGCCAAACCATAGCTGAGGTGTCTTAAGTAATAAAAAACATATTTACCAAAAAAGACACCCACCAACATATAGCAGACAACCAAACCAGTACCGAAACAGTTATCAGTAAAGGTAATGGTATATGAGAGTATATCGTCGATCTGAAAAGGGAGGTAGGAGATGAATCTCTACGACCAATAACAGAGAACCTATGAAATAGACCCCCGTTAGGAAACTCACTGCATTCAATAGGTGATACTCTCCACGTCCCTCTGACATTCGCTGTACTCCGAGAGGAATCAGGCTTCAAAAATGCTGAGAAGCGCATGTCAACGTAGAAATCTTAGCACAAACTTACTTCACCACCTCCATAGGAGGCAAAGTTTGTAAAACTGAATTGTGGGTGTGGTGAGGGGTGTATTTATAGGCATTTTGAGGTTTGGGAAACTTTGCCCCTCCTGGTAGGATTGTATATCCCATACGTCACTAGCTCATGGACTCATGCCAATTACATGAAAGAAAAGTATAAGGAAATAGGCACTTCTATATCCCCAGCATTGCTGAGGTAAACTCACCCCTCCGGGGGCATAAAGTGGTAGGGAAATTATTATAGAAACGATCCCTAAAATCTAGGAGGCTTATAGAAAAGAAGCGCAGAGCTGTTAACTGTCCTTCGACACTCTGTAACAGAAGATCGTCCGCAATTAAAATAAAATATGCGTCACAGACAGAAAAACGCATGCATCTTGTTAAGACACTTGTGCAGCGCTGAATTTCAGATTTAAAATTAAAGAGATCGCTAGCATTAGGTGTCAGAATTGACCCCGTCCGATCAGCATGCAATACCAGATTTATGTGCAGTTGGCTATGATCCCTAGTACAAGCGGAGCCTGATGCTTCTATCTCCCCTGCAAACGTATTAGTTCTGATAGTTTCTGAACCAAAGCACTAACACAAGGAGGCTAATAATATAACTTATACACAACCATCATGTAAATCCCCAAGGTATAAGTGGATACATGAGGAATTAACCCCTCAAGAGCCAGCCTCACAAATGCAAAGGAAAAGTTAGCCCTTTGATATCTCCCAAGCAGAAGTACCCTGGGTCTGCCCAATATAATCCCCACATTAAAGGTATAGTATACCCAGAACTCCACAAAAGGGATTAACCCCCAGAAGTGCTATATCCTCCTTAACTAGAAGGAATAAAAAGAACTTACCTGTGGAATATAGCTGCAGGGCAGGAACAGCTTTTCAGGTATGACAGATTTAGCCGACCTGTAGAAAAAGAAAAGCAGAGTAACCAATCCTGGTTTTCTATAGAGGGGTAGCATAAGTGTTAAAAGATAAGGACTACCTTGCCGTCTTCCAACTGTAAATGCCGCCATGACTCTTACTAAAGAGGATTACATGGACACAGCATTGCCCCAATCCTTGCTTGCAGGGAAAAGTAACCATTAAAGGATTAAATATCTTCAGACACCATCTTCGCACATCCTACTGATGTACAAGGCAAAGAATGACTGGGGGTTTATGGGAAGTGGGAGTGATACTTAACAGCTCTGCAGTGGTGTTCTTTGACTCCTCCTGGTGGCCAGGAGTTAAATTCCCACTAGTAATTAGAATAGATTAGTGGACTCTCCATGCCATTGGAAAGAAAACCTGTTTTTCGCCATTTTTGTAACATTACATCAGCACCATATGCACGTGCCCGGTGTGAATCTCAGCACTAACAGAAGCACCGATTAGTAGGTACAATGTGTGCACTGAGCTGGCCTACCAATTAGCCCCCGTTTAAAGGGAAAGGAAACACATTAGAATGACATAACCGACAAATACATTATAAAAAGACAAGGCAATGGCAGTTGACTTTCAAATGAAAAGTAGATAAAAGTAGATTTTTCAAAGTTAAAGGGATAGTAAACACCAAAAATGTTATTGTTTAAAAAGATAGATAATCCCTTTATTTACCATTCCCCAGTTTTGCCTAACCAACACTTATATTAATATACTTTTTACCTCTGTAATTACCTTGTATCTAAGCTTCTTCTGACTGCCTCCTTATCACAGATCTTTTGACAGACTTGCATTTCAGGCAATTGGTGCTGACTCTTAAATAACTTCACATGCATGAGCACAATTTTATCTATATGAAACACATAAACTAACTCCCTCTAGCTGTGAAAAACTGTCAAATGCATTCAGAAAAGAGGCGGCCTTCAAGGGCTTAGAAATTAGCATATGAGCCTACCTAGGTTTAGCTTTAAACAAAAATGAATACCAAGAGAACTTAGCAAATTTGATGATAAAAGTAAATTAAAACGTTGTCTAAAATGACATGCCTCATCTGAATCATGAAAGTTTAATTTGGACTTTACTATCCCTTTAATTTTATTTTCCCTCCACTTGTATCATGTGACAGCCAAGAGCCAATCACAAAATCCATATACATTACATATATACTGTTCATTCTTGCACACCCTTCGTAGGGGTTGGTGCTTCAGAAACCGTGCACATAAAAAGATTGTGATAATAGAATTAAACTGGATTTTTTTTTTATTGCGTTCTCCATCTGAATCATAAAAATGTAATTTTAACTTTAGTGTCGCTTTTAATAGACATAAAAGTACAAAGAGAAAATGCTCTAAAATGTTGCTTCCATATAACTATGGGCCTGATTCATGGAGAGAAATCCTCATTTTATTTTACTGAGTATTATATTGTAAAATAAGTGTAGCTCCTTAGCATAAAGCATATTAACTTTTGCTGCTGAGCCTTTTAACATCCCAGTGCTGAGTCAATTTTGAGCTTTTTTTGCTACCTACATTTAAACCCTATTTTGAATCAAGTTTCAGTGAGTGACCCACACAAATTATAAATGTTTTTTTGTAGCAGGCCCAGCAGAGTCACAATATATCAATATTCTATTTATTTGTCATGGCATGTGTGATAGTTGCGGCAAAAACGTATATTTTTGCTTAGATTTAGTAAATAATATTGAAAATAGCCATGTGACCGCTGCCGTTACTCTGATCACCTGACTAAATTGGCACCATGAGTAGCCTCATGTGAAATAGGGGCCCATATGGGCTTTGGGGGTTATAATATAGATTAGAGAGGACGCATTGTGCAGTAAAGAAATAAAAGCACTTTTTTTCTTGCAAGGTGTTTCCGGTTACGTCAGTGATCACCGGACTATACAGACAAAATGAATATATTCTTTAAGAGGGACTTACATTTGAAAGAGCAGACGATTCTCTTTCAAATGAGGGGTGTTGTAGCTCCCTTGAAGCAACTGCTGCATCCTGGTTCAGCCCTCTTTGTGATATCATCACGTGCATAAGTGGTGATGTCACTGCCACACCCATAAAGCCTGGAAGTGCCGCCCACTGGGCCACCAGGGATCTTTAATTGGCAATCCCCCTGTATGATGAAAAGGGCTTGTCATGCGCCTATAGGTAGCAATGCGCATGATGAGAACACCTTGCCATGCGCATCGAAGGGGTTAATTACTGAACTTCCCTTAATGAGATACAAAAGTTCCCAAGTTAAAATGCCTTAAAATAAAAAACATTGGAAGACCTTGTAAAACTAGTGAGGCATCTTATAGAATCCCACCAAACCGAGAGCTTTAGAGAATCAGATCTTATGTGTTTAACTCCTGCAAAGGGATTAAACACATAGTTAAAGGGACAGTCAAGTCAAAATTAACATTTCATGATTCAGATAGGGCATGTAATTTACTTTAATCATCAAATTTGCTTTGTTCTCTTGGTATTCTTTTTTGAAAGCTAAACCTAGGTAGGCTCATATGCTAATTTCTAAGCCCTTGAAGGCCGCCTCTTATCTCAGTGACAGTGTTTCACAGTTAGACAAAGCTAGTTCATGTGTGCCATATAGATAACATTGTGCTCACTCCTGTGGAGTTATTTATGAGTCAGCATTGATTGGTTAAAATGCAAGTCTCTCAAAAGAATTGAGATAAGAGAGGCTTAGATACAACATAATCACAGAGGTAAAAAGTGTTTTAACATAACTGTGTTGGCTATGCAAAACTGGGGAATGGGTAATAAAAAAATATCTTTTTAAAGTGAAAGTGTTTAATGTTTAAAGTGAAAGTAAATCCTAGCATTTTACAAACGCTAGGATTGACTTTTGAAACAAATAAAGGGCACTTTCATTCATGAAGTATAAGATACTTCATGTAGAAAGCTCCTTTATTTGTTTTAAACGATCGCCGTTTTTAGCTGCTACCGCAGCTCACGGCTAAAACATTTTTTTGGTAAGAGGTGACGTTTTCACCTCTTAGCCAGTAGCCGTGCGGTAAATCCGGCTTGGCGCCCATGGGTCCCCTTTATTTGTTTCAAAAGTCAATCCTAGCGTTTGTAAAACGCTAGGATTTACTTTCACTTTAAACAATAAACATTTTCAAGCAAACTATCCCTTTAAAGGGATACTAAACCCACATTTTTGATTTCATGATTCAGATAGAGCAGCAATTTTAAGCAACTTTCTAATTTACTCCTATTATCAATTTTTCTTTGTTCCCTTGCTATCTTTATTTAAAAAGCAGGAATGTAAAGATTAGGAGCCGGAACATATTAGCTTCAGCACCCTAGATCAGTGATTTTCAACTTTTTTTTGCCGTGGCACACTTTTTTACATTAAAAAAATACTGCGGAACACCACCATCCCAAAATTTTACAAAAATTACACATTTAGATAGTGCTTGCTTATTGGTGGGTACATTTAGCCACCAATAAGCAAGCGTAACCCAGGTTCCGAACACAAAAAATGGGCCAGCTCCTGAGCTTTTTCAAATAAAGATACCAAGAGAACAAAGAAAAAATGCTAATAGGAGTCAATTAGAAAGTTGCTTAAAATTGCTGATCTATCTCAATCATGAAAGAAAAAAATGGGGTTTAGTGTCCCTTTAAGGTATGCTCTCATTTTATGTGAACCCACCTACAAACTGTGCTCAGTCACTTACAGGATATAAAGTATTTTTTTTGGGAAACAGCTGGCAGCCCTAACTGTAAATATTATCCCATTCTGATACAAAACCAGGTGACACGCACGTGACGTCCTGCTTACCTCCTTGTGCATCAGGAAGGTCTGAGGTTTGGTTCATGGTCTTGTCAGACATTGTCTTGTTCAGTGCAGCTGAATCTGTCAGATATTCTTATAGTGTTTCTCCTTTACTGACAAACGCAGTAAGTGATGTGTATTGTATGTGAGCATTACAGGAGCCTAAACAGAGAGATAGACAGAGAGATCTCATGTACCGTTCACTGTCATAGGGAGAAATGTGGTGAATTATGGGTGACCAACACCAGTATCTGAGCATCATAAACAGACCAGGATTCAGTTATCACTCTGTTTAGTTACAAAGGGATTAAAGTGAATAAAAATGATTAATCCAAACAGAAAACAGTGATTATAAAAATAGATGAACACATAAAGGGCTAGATTACAATTGGAGAGCTAAATATCGCTAATGTGCGCTGGTATTACAAGATAAGTGTAATGTGAACGCGAGCAGCATATTTAATGTTGACTGGCTATTAAAGATTCTTGTTAACCCCGCCCCTAGTATTTCTCAGTCTGCAAAGCTGTGACTTCTGAAGGTAAAATGTTCTTGTGAGCAATGCGCCTTTTTCTTTACTACATTTCTGATGTTAGACCAAGAGAAAAGGAAACAATATTTGCCTTTTAAGATCATGATGTCATTAGTGGGCAGAGCTTTTCAGCCATTTTAAAGTGGCCAGAAACAATATTCATTTTAAAATAACTTTTTTTACTGTTCCTGCTGCATGATATAGAAAGGTGCAGGAGGTTATTTGCAGTTTAATCTAAGGTAAGACTTTAAGATGACCAAGGTGTAGACTGTCCCGACCCTTTAAAAAAAATGCTTTACTCTCCAGTTAATCAACACACTGCAATTGAGCTGGTGATTTAGTGTAATTAACTCGTTTAAAATTAACCTGCAGAAAATGTTTTCACTAAAAACAAAATAATTGCAGAAAGTGAAGAAAAATTCTGCCTCTGGGTAGTGAAGTTCTCTCTGCCTCACACACAGCCTCCTGCCCAATATTTCATATATAGCTATATCATATTATAGAGACATTTCCTCTTCCTCACACACTGTCTCTGTGTAGTGAAGTTCCCTCTGTCTCACACACACAGCCCCCTGCCCAGTACTTCATATACAGTACCTGTATAGCTATATAATATTATAGAGGTTCCCCTGCCTCCCACCCACACACCCAGCCCCCTACCAATACCTTATATATAGATATATTATAGAGATGTTCCCTCTTCCTCACACACAGCCCCTCCCAATACCTTATATATAGATATATAATATTATATTATAGTGACATCACTGACGTTCCCTCTGCCTCCCACACCCAGCCCCCTCCCCCTCCCCAGTACATCATATATAGCTATATAATATTATAAAGAGGTTCCCTCTGTTACTGTATAACATACACAGCCCCTCCCAATACCTTATATATATAGATATATATTATAGTGACATTTTCTCTGCCTCACACACACAGCCCCCTCCCCAGTACTTTACATATAGCTAAATAATATTATAGAGATGTTACCCCTATCTCACACACACAGCCCCCTCCCCAGTACTTTACAAATAGCTAAATAATATTATAGAGATGTTACCCCTATCTCACACACACAGCCCCCTCCCCAGTACTTTACATATAGCTAAATAATATTATAGAGATGTTACCCCTATCTCACACACACAGCCCCCTCCCTAGTACTTTACATATAGCTAAATAATATTATAGAGATGTTACCCCTATCTCACACACACAGCCCCCTCCCCAGTACTTTACATATAGCTAAATAATATTATAGAGATGTTCTCCCTGTCTCTCACACACACAGACCCCTCCCAATACCTTATATACAGATTTATAATATTATAGAAATGTTCTCCCTGTCTCACACACACTCCCAAGTGCTCTATATATATATATATATATATATATATATATATATATATATATATATATATATATATATATATATATTATAGAGATATTCTCCCTGTCTCACACACACAGCCCCTTCCCAATACCTTATATACAGATTTATATTATTATAGAAATCTTCTCCCTGTCTCACAAACACACATGCACATAGCTTCTTTAGTACAGTATATACAGGTATAAAAACGTAGCTTTGCTCCTGTTTATTTTTCTGTTACCGTGGAGTGCTGAATCGAAAGCAGCTAGTTCCTATCCAGCTACATGACCTGTGATGTCATAAGTCACATGACTGTTGCAATGACGAGTAATGACAGCTACAGGAAGTAGTGGGCGGAACACTAAACAAAATGCTGCTTTTTTGTAGTTCGCTTTACAATTCGATCGCTGTGGTCACGTGATGACTGTGAACTCCACTGGTCCTTTAGCTTTTTAGGAACAAGCTGTTATGATTTCAGCTTCGAGGCAGAGGGAATCCTCTATAATAGTAAATATCTGTGTAGGTACTGGTGAAGTGTGATTCAGAGGGAATCTTTCTATAATACATATATATTTATATAAGGTACAGGGAAGGGGACTGTGTGTGTGTGTGGCAGATGGAACATTATATATCTGTATATATATAAGGTACTAGACAAGGACCGTGTGTTTGTGAGGCAGAGGCAGCCTCTATAATATTATATATCTATATATACGGTACTGGGTAGGTGTGTGCATAAGGTACTATTAACTATCTGTATATAAGGTACTTGTACTTATAAACCGCTTTTTATGCCTGTACCCCTGTCAGTCTCACACGCAGCCCCTGCTCACTCTCTGAAACCCCTCTACTTAACTCAAACACAGCCTCAGGCTCCCCTCTATCTCACCCCCTCTCCCGGGCTAGGGTTGCCAGATGTCCAGTATTCAGGAGGACAGTCCAGTATTTTAGCAGGTTCTCCAGTAAAATATAAACAAAAATACTGGATTTTTAAGTACCCTAAGTGCCAGCTAAATGTAAAGGGCCTCTATGAATTACTAATATGAGCCAAAAAGAAGTATCAACCATGTAAAAAAGGGTGCTAAACTCACCCTTTCTGTGCCGTTGCACAGCGCTAAACTCAGTGGCTCCGGCCGCCCCTCGGCACACATCGGTCTCGTTTTGCACCTCTGAACCAATAGCCCTGCATGTCAACGGACAGGTTTCTGTAAATACACACGGCTATTGGTTTAGCGGTGCAAGTGTCACCTCATTAAAGGAGACTAATGTGCCGTGGGCGGCCGGAGCCACTGAGTTTAGCGCTGTGCAACGGCACAGAAAGGGTGAGTTTAGCACCCTTTTTTACATGGTTGATCAATTAAAGTCCACTTTATTTTTAGTGAAGGTAAATCCTAGCGTTTATTAAATGCTTGGGTTTACCATAATTTTAAAGGGACAGGAACCCCAAAAATGTTCTTTCATGATTCAGATAGAGAATACAATTTTAAACAACTTTCTAATTTACTTCTAATATTTAATTTGCTTCCTTCCATTGTTATCCTTTGCTGAAAGGTTTATCTAGGCAAGTTCATGAGCAGCAAAGAACCTAGGTTCTAGCTGCTGATTGGTTGCTACATATAAATACCGATTTTCATTGGCTCACCCATGTCTTCAGTTAGAAACCAGTAGTGCATTGCTGCTCCTTCAACAAATGATACCAAGAGAATAAAACAAATTAGATAATAGAAGTAAATTAGAAAGTTGTTTAAAATTGTATTCTCTATCTGAATCATAAAACAAAATTTTTTGGTTTCATGTCCCTTTAAGGGGTGAAATCACAACTGCATATATTACTGGTAACCAAGGGGATAAAATGACTGCTTATTCGTAAAAAATATACATGGTGGGAACCAGCATTAGCTTTTGCAGGGGGACATTGTGTGACCCCCCAGCTACCACCTGTGCCAAGGTACTAGACAAGCTCAAAACACCCACTCCCCTCTCTTTTACTGTGGTTAAGCCAAATAGTATTTATCATCAGTGTGTGTGTGGTTTATATATAAGTATGTATGTATATGTATATGGGCAAAAATTACGAATGTGTATATGTAGGTATAATGTTTACATATATTTCTGGTGGGGAGTTAGATATATCTACATAGATAGATAGATGTGTAGGTACGTATGTATATGCGTGTGTGTTTTGTATGGCCATTAACCCCAGTCACTTTTGTCATTTATGTCCCACTGTTGCAGGTTTCCGTGTTACAGAATATCAGTGACCATGAACAAGATGAAGAAGAAGTTGCCTGAGTGGATACTGAATCACATCCTGGAGATTCTCTACCTGCTGACAGGAGAGGTGAGAAAACATAATTTATGTAAGAACTTACCTGATAAATTCATTTCTTTCATATTAGCAAGAGTCCATGAGCTAGTGACGTATGGGATATACATTCCTACCAGGAGGGGCAAAGTTTCCCAAACCTCAAAATGCCTATAAATACACCCCTCACCACACCCACAAATCAGTTTAACGAATAGCCAAGAAGTGGGGTGATAAGAAAAAAGTGCAAAAGCATAAAAAATAAGGAATTGGAATAATTGTGCTTTATACAAAAAAAATCATAACCACCATAAAAAGGGTGGGCCTCATGGACTCTTGCTAATATGAAAGAAATGAATTTATCAGGTAAGTTCTTACATAAATTATGTTTTCTTTCATTGTAATTAGCAAGAGTCCATGAGCTAGTGACGTATGGGATAATGACTACCCAAGATGTGGATCTTCCACGCAAGAGTCACTAGAGAGGGAGGGATAAAATAAAGACAGCCAATTCCGCTGAAAATAATCCACACCCAAAATAAAGTTTAAATCTTATAAAGAAAAAAACTGAAAATATAAGCAGAAGATTCAAACTGAAACAGCTGCCTGAAGTACTTTTCTACCAAAAACAGCTTCAGAAGAAGAAAATACATCAAAATGGTAGAATTTAGTAAAAGTATGCAAAGAAGACCAAGTTGCTGCTTTGCAAATCTGATCAACCGAAGCTTCATTCCTAAACGCCCAGGAAGTAGAAACTGACCTATTAGAATGAGCTGTAATCCTTTGAGGCGGAGTTTTACCCGACTCGACATAAGCATGATGAATTAAAGATTTCAACCAAGATGCCAAAGAAATGGCAGAGGCCTTCTGACCTTTTCTAGAACCGGAAAAGATAACAAATAGACTAGAAGTCTTTCTGAAATTCTTAGTAGCTTCAACATAATATTTCAACGCTCTAACTACATCCAAAGAATGCAATGATTTCTCCTTAGAATTCTTAGGATTAGGACATAATGAAGGAACCACAATTTCTCTACTAATGTTGTTAGAATTCACAACCTTAGGTAAAAATTTAAAAGAAGTTCGCAACACCGCCTTATCCTGGTGAAAAATCAGAAAAGGAGACTCACAAGAAAGAGCAGATAATTCAGAAACTCTTCTGGCAGAAGAGATGGCCAAAAGGAACAAAACTTTCCAAGAACATAACATAGTATTAATCACAGAGTCAGAGAAACCTCTTTGACTAAGAATCAAGCGTTCAATCTCCACACCTTTAAATTTAAGGATTTGAGATCCTGATGGAAAAAGGGACCTTGCGACAGAAGGTCTGGTCTTAATGGAAGAGTCCACGGTTGGCAAGAGGCCATCCGGACAAGATCCGCATACCAAAACCTGTGAGGCCATGCTGGAGCTACCAGCAGAACAAACGAGCATTCCTTCAGAATCTTGGAGATTACTCTTGGAAGAAGAACTAGAGGCGGAAAGATATAGGCAGGATGATACTTCCAAGGAAGTGACAATGCATCCACTGCTTCCGCTTGAGGATCCCTGGATCTGGACAGATACCTGGGAAGTTTCTTGTTTAGATGAGAGGCCATCAGATCTATTTCTGGAAGTCCCCACATTTGAACAATCTGAAGAAATACCTCTGGGTGAAGAGACCATTCGCCCGGATGTAACGTTTGGCGACTGAGATAATCCGCTTCCCAATTGTCTATACCTGGGATATGAACCGCAGGAAACTAGACAGGAGCTGGATTCCGCCCATACCAGAATTCGAGATACTTCTTTCATAGCCAGAGGACTGTGAGTCCCTCCTTGATGATTGATGTATGCCACAGTTGTGACATTGTCTGTCTGAAAACAAATGAACGATTCTCTCTTTAGAAGAGGCCATGACTGAAGAGCTCTGAATATTGCACGGAGTTCCAAAATATTGATCGGTAATCTCATCTCCTGAGATTCCCAAACCCCTTGTGCTGTCAGAGACCCCCACACAGCTCCCCAACCTGTAAGACTTGCATCTGTTGAAATTACAGTCCAGGTCGGAAGAACAAAAGAAGCCCCCTGAACTAAACGATGGTGATCTGTCCACCACGTCAGAGAGTGTCGTACAATCGGTTTTAAAGATATTTATTGAGATATCTTTGTGTAATCCCTGCACCACTGGTTCAGCATACAGAGCTGAAGAGGTCGCATGTGAAAACGAGCAAAGGGGATCGCGTCCGATGCAGCAGTCATAAGACCTAGAATTTCCATGCATAAGGCTACCGAAGGGAATGATTGTGACTGAAGGTTTCGACAAGCTGATATCAATTTTAGACGTCTCTTGTCTGTCAAAAGACAGAGTCATGGACACTGAATCTATCTGGAAACCTAAAAAGGTTACCCTTGTCTGAGGAATCAATGAACTTTTTGGTAAATTGATCCTCCAACCATGATCTTGAAGAAACAACACAAGTCGATTCGTATGAGATTCTGCTAAATGTGAAGACTGAGCAAGTACCAAGATATCGTCCAAATAAGGAAATACCACAATACCCTGTTCTCTGATTACAGACAGAAGGGCACCGAGAACCTTTGTAAAAATTCTTGGAGCTGTTGCTAGGCCAAACGGTAAGAGCCACAAACTGGTAATGCTTGTCTAGGAAAGAGAATCTCAGAAACTGATAGTGATCTGGATGAATCGGAATATGCAGATATGCATCCTGTAAATCTATTGTAGACATATAATGCCCTTGCTGAACAAAAGGCAGGATAGTCCTTACAGTTACCATTTTGAATGTTGGTATCCTTACATAACGATTCAATATTTTAGATCCAGAACTGGTCTGAAGGAATTCTCCTTCTTTGGTACAATGAAGAGATTTGAATAAAACCCCAGCCCCTGTTTCCAGAACTGGAACTGGCATAATTACTCCAGCCAACTCTAGATCTGAAACACAATTCAGAAATGCTTGAGCCTTCGCTGGGGTTTACTGGGACACGGGGAAAGAAAAAATCTCTTTGCAGGAGGCCTTATCTTGAAGCCAATTCTGTACCCTTCTGAAACAATGTTCTGAATCCAAAGATTGTGAACGGAATTGATCCAAATTTCTTTGAAAAAACGTAATCTGCCCCCTACCAGCTGACGTGGAATGAGGGCCGCACCTTCATGTGGACTTAGGAGCTGGCTTTGGTTTTCTAAAAGGCTTGGATTTATTCCAGACTGGAGATGGTTTCCAAACTGATACCGCTCCTGAGGATGAAGGATCAGGCTTTTGTTCCTTGTTGTGACGAAAGGAACGAAAACGATTATTAGACCTAAATTTACCTTTAGATTTTTTATCCTGTGGTAAAAAAGTTCCTTTCCCTCCAGTAACAGTTGAGATAATAGAATCCAACTGAGAACCAAATAATTTATTACCCTGGAAAGAAAGGGAAAGCAGAGTAGACTTAGAAGACATATCAGCATTCCAAGTTTTAAGCCATAAAGCTCTTCTAGCTAAAATAGCTAGAGACATATACCTGACATCAACTCTAATAATATCAAAGATGGCATCACAAATAAAATTATTAGCATGTTGAAGAAGATTAATAATGCTATGTGAATTATGATCTGTTACTTGTTGCGCTAAAGCTTCTAACCAAAAAGTTGAAGCTGCAGCAACATCCGCTAAAGATATAGCAGGTCTAAGAAGATTACCTGAACACAAGTAAGCTTTTCTTGGAAAGGATTCAATTTTCCTATCTAAAGGATCCTTAAAGGAAGTACCATCTGCCGTAGGAATAGTAGTACTCTTAGCAAGAGTAGAGACAGCCCCATCAACCTTGGGAATTTTGTCCCAAAACTCTAATCTGTCAGATGGCACAGGATATAATTGCTTAAAACGTTTAGAAGGAGTAAATGAATTACCCAAATTATTCCATTCCCTGGAAATTACTTCAGAAATAGCATCAGGGACAGGAAAAACTTCTGGAATAACTACAGGAGATTTAAAAACCTTATCTAAACGTTTAGATTTAGTATCAAGAGGACTAGAATCCTCTTTCTAATGCAATTAGGACTTCTTTAAGTAAAGAACGAATAAATTCCATTTTAAATAAATATGAAGATTTATCAGCATCAACCTCTGAGACAGAATCCTCTGAACCAGAAGAACCATTATCAGAATCAGAATGATGATGTTCATTTAAAAGTTCATCTGAAAAATGAGAAGTTTTAAAAGACTTTTTACGTTTACTAGAAGGAGGAATAACAGACATAGCCTTCTTAATGGATTTAGAAACAAAATCCCTTATGTTATCAGGAACACTCTGAGCATTAGATGTTGATGGAACAGCAACAGGTAATGTAACAGTACTAAAGGAAATATTATCTGCATTAACAAGTTTGTCATGACAATCAGTACAAACAACAGCTGGAGGAACAGATACCATAAGTTTACAGCACATACACTTAGCTTTGGTAGATCCAGCACCAGGCAGCGATTTTCCAGAAGTATCTTCTGACTCAGTGTTAACATGGGACATCTTGCAATATGTAATAAAAAAAAACAACATATAAAGCAAAATTGATCAAATTCCTTAAATGACAGTTTCAGGAATGGGAAAAAATGCCAGTGAACAAGCTTCTAGCAACCAGAAGCAATAAACAATGAGACTTAAATAATGTGGAGACAATAGTGACGCCCATATGTTTTAGCGCCAAAAAAGACGCCCACATTATTTGGCGCCTAAATGCTTTTTGCGCCAAAAATGACGCCACATCCGGAATGCCGACACTTTTGGCGCAAAAAAACGTCAAAAATGACGCAACTTCCGGCGACACGTATGACGCCGGAAACGAGAAAAAAAATTTTTGCGCCAAAAAAGTCTGCGCCAAGAATGACGCAATAAAATGAAGCATTTTCAGCCCCCGCGAGCCTAACAGCCCACAGGGAAAAAAGTCAAATTTTAAGGTAAGAAAAAAATTGATTTATTTATATGCATTATCCCAAATATGAAACTGACTGTCTGAAATAAGGAACGTTGAACATCCTGAGTCAAGGCAAATAAATGTTTGAACACATATATTTAGAACTTTATATAAAAGTGCCCAACCATAGCTTAGAGTGTCACAGAAAATAAGACTTACTTACCCCAGGACACTCATCTACATGTAGTAGAAAGCCAAACCAGTACTGAAACGAGAATCAGTAGAGGTAATGGTATATATAAGAGTATATCGTCGATCTGAAAAGGGAGGTAAGAGATAAATCTCTACGACCGATAACAGAGAACCTATGAACTAGACCCCGTAGAAGGAGATCATTGCATTCAAACAGGCAATACTCTCCTCACATCCCTCTGACATTCACTGCACGCTGAGAGGAAAACCGGGCTCCAACCTGCTGCGGAGTGCATATCAACGTAGAATCTAGCACAAACTTACTTCACCACCTCCATAGGAGGCAAAGTTTGTAAAACTGATTTGTGGGTGTGGTGAGGGGTGTATTTATAGGCATTTGAGGTTTGGGAAACTTTGCCCCTCCTGGTAGGAATGTATATCCCATACGTCACTAGCTCATGGACTCTTGCTAATTACATGAAAGAAAACATCATAACAACGCCACGGTAACCTCTTGCAGTGAATATGTGTATTAGTTGTTGCTTAGCAACAAAAGGTGACAGATGCTCGGAGGTAAAGAAAGCATCATTTTTAAGACACTTTCTAATTTACTTCCATTATCAAATTTTGCACAGTCTTTTTATATTCACACTTTCTGGGGGACAATATCCTACTGAGCATGTGCACAATCTCACAGGGTATTCATATACTAGTCTGTGATTGGCTGAGGACTGTCACATGATACAGAGGGCCGGAAAACTTGAGAAAATATACATTTGTCAGAAAAAAATCTACTGCTTATTTGAAATTCAGAGTAGGTGTTATTGTATTGTCTTTTTATTATGCACTTGTTAATTATGCAATTCTACCGCATTGAGTGGTGTTTGTACTAATGCAAAAGTGTAGAGTTGTTCTGGGAATATTCTGTTGTAGGAATTCACTTGAGGAGATATTTATTTTCCCATATGTACTTATGTATAAAGGGCCAAATTTGCAGTTTATGGGCACATGTTAAATAACCAGCCATTACAAGTGGCAGGTTAATGCCCCAGCGAGCTCGCATAAGCACTTTGCGCTAAGCGCAAATTACCAAAGGTCAGACCTCTGGTTAATAAAAAAAAAGTTGCCCCAAATGCCCCCTAAATAAAGTGTACAGTTCTTTGTAATAAAATAAATATAAAAGAATAAAATAAATAAATAGTGCACAAAGCAGTTATAAGGGGTTAAAGTGAGGGGATATGGGGGGATTTTTCCTATTGAGGTCATGTATAAGTTGTCTGTGACATCATATTTTGTCCGCTGTTATTTATCAATATATATTAAAAAACAAAAAAAACATTTTTTTGTGATCTTAGGGCTCTAAAATGATTATTTAATCTCTCTCTCGTTGAAGAGATTTTATCTTATACCTATGACATCGTGTATGGTACTAGGTCATATGTTTTCCTTAGGAATCTTGAAATCTATTTGGACTGTAGGAGTCTGAAGCTGCCTAGCAAGTGGATAGTTAGCAGTTTGAATCCTGCTACAGCTCTTCCACCTTGAATGTATATATTATTTTTTCTCATCTTATTTAGATAGGATTCCATGATATTTCTCATTCGAGAAGCTATTATGCCTAGGACTGTTGCATCTTGTCCTATTTCTTCTTCTTTTTTTACTCTGTAACTTACATTTCTCTTCTGAGAATGGTTTCTGCAAGTAGTCTTGATATAGAGAGCAACGCGTTTCAACCCGTGCACAGTGGCGGCTCGTGGGTTATTCAAATGGGGGTTCACGGACCAGTTATGTAAAATATATATATATATATATATTTATATATATAAAACACACACACTGTATATTAAAAAGAATATATATATATTATTTTTTAATATACAGTGTGTGTGTTATATATACAGTATATATATATATATAATATATATATATATATATATATTATATATATATACTGTATATATAACACACACACTGTATATTAAAAAATAAAATATATATATATTTGTAAATATATTACAAAATGTATCACACCAAAAATGTATTAAATACCAATGTAGTAAAATATCAGCCTAGTTTTTTTCACAATTCACACACACACACACACACACATCCTATTATATAAAAGGCCAAGTGTGTTTGTCCGAAGCTGTCATGCGCAGTAGAGACAGTACGAGGACAAACACACCTGGCCCTACCTGACACGCTGTTGCAACGAAAGTGGGCATGGCCGGACAGGAACGTGGGTGTGGCCGGGCGGGAGCGTGGTCGTGGCATGGCCGGGCGCGGTCAGCGCGAGAGAGAGGGGAGAGAAATAGAAAGAGAGGGGGAGAGACAAAAATAGATAGGAAAGAGCTAAAGAGAGGGGGAATAGCAGAAGAGAGGGGAAAGTGCAGAAGAGAGGGGGGAGAGAGAGCAAAAGAGAGGGAAGAGGAGAGGGAAGAGAGGGGGGAGAGAGAGAAAAAGAGAGGGGGGAGAGAGCAATAGAGAGGGGGAGAGCAAGAGAGAGGGATGGAGAGAGAGAGCAAAAGAGAGGGATGGAGAGAGACAGAGCAAAAAAGAGGGGGGGAGAGAGAGAGAGCAAAAAGAGAGGGGGGAGAGAGAGAGCAAAAGAGAGGGATGAAGAAAAAGAGCAAAAGAGAGGGATGGAGAGAGAGAGAGCGCAAAAGAGGGGGGGAGAGAGAGCGCAAAAGAGAGGGGGGGAGAGAGAGCGCAAAAGAGGGGGAGATAGAGAGTGCAAAAGAGAGGGGGAGAGAGAGAGTGCAAAAGAGGGGGAGAGAGAGAGCGCAAAAGAGAGGGGGGAAAAGAGAGAGAGTAAAAGAGAGGGTGAGAGAGAGCGCAAAAGAGAGGGAAGAGAGAGCAAAGAGGAGGAGAGAAAGCAAAAGAGAGGGGGAGAGAGATCGCAAAAGAGAAGGGGGAGAGAGAGCGCAAAGAGAGGGATGGAGAGAGAGCAAAAGAGAGGGATGGAGAGAGAGCAAAAGAGAGGGATGGAGAGAAAGAGCAAAAGAGAGGGATGGAGAGAAAGAGCAAAAGAGAGGGATGGAGAGAGAGCAAAAGAGAGGGATGGAGAGAGAGCAAAAGAGAGGGATGTAGAGAGAGCAAAAGAGAGGGATGGAGAGAGAGCAAAAGAGAGGAGTGGAGAGAAAGAGCAAAAGAGAGGGATGGAGAGAAAGAGCAAAAGAGGGATGGAGAGAGAGCGCAAAAGAGAGGGATGGAGAGAGAGCGCAAAAGAGAGTGATGGAGAGAGAGCGCAAAAGATAGTGATAGAGAGAGAGCGCAAAAGAGAGGGATGGAGAGATAGCTCAAAAGAGGGATGGAGAGAGAGCGCAAAGGAGAGGGATGGAAGAGAGCGCGCAAAAGAGAGGGGGGATGAGAGAGCTCAAAGAGAGGGGGGAGAGAGAGAGAGAGAAAAAGAGAGGGATGGAGAGAGAGCGCAAAAGAGAGGGATGGAGAGAGAGCGCAAAAGAGAGGGGGGAGAGAGAGTGCAAAAGAGAGGGATGGAGAGAGTGCGCAAAAGAGAGGGACGTTTGTGTTATGTATATTCTTTACTGATGCATAACAATTTTTTTTTAATTTTACATCTGTAGTCCTAGACTACAGATGTAAAATAAAAAAAAAATCGTTTTTTTATCAGTAAAGAAGATACATAACACAAATGTAGTAAAAACATTTTCCATCTTAGAAATCTTCACTGCTGTAATTCTCCCTGATCAGCTACACTGAACTGCTCTTCTTGCTAAGTTGCTGCTGTTGCAGTCTACACTCGTGGGTTATTCAAATGGGGGTTCACGGACCAGTTATGTAAAAATATATATATATATATATATATTATATATATATATATATATAAAACACACACACTGTATATTAAAACAAGAATATATATATATATATATATATATACTGTATATATAACACACACACTGTATATTAAAAAATAATATATATATTTGTAAATATATTACAAAATGTAATCACACCAAAAATGTATTAAATACCAATGTAGTAAAATATCAGCCTAGTTTTTTTCACAATTCACACACACACACACACACACACACACACACACACACACACACACACACATATCCTATTATATAAAAGGCCAAGTGTGTTTTGTCCGAAGCTGTCATGCGCAGTAGAGACAGTACGAGGACAAACACACCTGGCCCTACCTGACACGCTGTTGCAAACGAAAGTGGCGTGGTCGGACAGGAACGTGGGTGTGGACCGGGCGGGAGCGTGGTCGTGGCGTGGCCGGGCGCGGTCAGTGCGAGAGAGAGGGGAGAGAAATAGATAGAGAAGGGGAGAGACAAAAAGAGATAGGAAAGAGCTAAAGAGAGGGGAAAGTGCAGAAGAGGGGGGAAAGAGCAAAAGAGAGGGAAGAAGGAGAGGGAAGAGAGAGAAAAAAGAGAGGGGGGAGAGAGAGAAAAAAGAGAGGGGGGAGAGAGCAAATAGAGAGGGGGAGAGCAAGAGAGAGGGATGGAGTAGAGAGAGCAAAAGAGAGGGATGGAGAGAGACAGAGCAAAAAGAGAGGGGGAGTAGAAAGAGAGAGCAAAAGAGAGGGGGGGGGAGAGAGAGAGAGAGCAAAAGAGAGGGGGGGAGAGAGAGAGCAAAAGAGAGGGATAGAGAGAGAGCAAAAGAGAGGGATGAAGAGGAAGAGCAAAAGAGAGGGATGGAGAGAGAGAGAGCGCAAAAGAGAGGGGGGGGGAGAGCGCAAAAGAGAGGGGGGGGAGAGAGAGCGCAAAAGAGGGGGAGATAGTGAGCACAAATAGAGAGGGGTAGAGAGAGAGTGCAAAAGAGGGGGAGAAAGAGAGAGCGCAAAAGAGAGGGGAAAAAGAGAGAGAGTAAAAGAGAGGGGGAGAGAGAGAGCGCAAAAGAGAGAGAAAGAGAGAGCACAAAAGAGAGAAAAAGAGAGCGCAAAAGAGAGGGAGAGCGCAAAAGAGACGGGGGAGAGAGAGCTCAAAAGAGAGGGGGAAGAGAGAGCGCAAAAGAGAGGGATGGAGAGAAAGAGCAAAAGAGTGTAGGGAGAGAGAGAGCAAAAGAGAGGGATGGAGTGAAAGAGGAAAAGAGAGGGATGGAGAGAAAGAGCAAAAGAGAGGGATAGGAGAGAAAGAGCAAAAGAGAGGGATGGAGAGAAAGAGCAAAAGAGAGGGATGGAGAGAAAGAGCAAAAGAGAGGGATGGAGAGAAAGAGCAAAAGAGAGAAGCAAAAGAGAGGGGTGGAGAGAAAGAGCAAAAGAGAGGGATGGAGAGAAAGAGCAAAAGAGGAGGGATGGAGCGAAAGAGCAAAGAGAAGGATGGAGAGAAAGAGCAAAAGAGAGGGAAGGAGAGAAAGAGCAAAAGAGAGGATGGAGAAAAGAGCAAAAAGAGGGATGGAGAGAGAGCGCAAAAGAGAGGGATGGAGAGAGAGTGCAAAAGAGAGGGATGGAGAGAGAGTGCAAAAAGAGAGGGATGAGAGAGAGTGGCAAAAGAGAGGGGGGACAGAGAGCGCAAAAGAGAGGGGGGAGAGAGAGCGCAAAAGAGAGGGGGGAGAGAGAGCACAAAAGAGAGGGGGGGAGAGAGAGAGCAAAAGAGAGGGATGGAGAGAGAGCGCAAAAGAGAGGGGGAGAGAGAGCGCAAAAGAGAGGGGGAGAGAGAGAGAGCAAAAGAGAGGGATGGAGAGAGAGCACAAAAGAGAAGGGATGGAGAGAGAGCGCAAAAGAGAGGGGGGAGAGAGAGCGCAAAAGAGACAGGATGGAGAGAGTGCGCAAAAGAGAGGGACATTTGTGTTATGTATATTCTTTACTGATAGCATAACGATTTTTTTTTTTATTTTACATCTGTAGTCCTAGACTACAGATGTAAAATAAAAAAAAAATTATCGTTTTTTTAATCAGTAAAGAATATACATAACACAAATGTAGTAAAAACATTTTCCATCTTAGAAATCTTCACTGCTGTAATTCTCCCTGATCAGCTACACTGAACTGCTCTTCTTGCTAAGTTGCTGCTGTTGCAGTCTACACTCTATCTTTATGCTGTAATTAAGATCTGGAGGTGAGTTTTTGCCTAAGTAGATATGATGATAAAGTAGGATAGAGACATACCTTGATTAGCAGTGCCAGTGTTTGTTCCACACGCGTGCAAGTCTGCAGCCCTGCCTCCCCTGACCACCAGATCGCTCTCTCATTGGCTAAGTAATGGCTATGCATTATGGGGACTTGTAGTTAGTTCCTAGCCTTGGGAGCTCCCCCTGCTGCCCGGCCATAGAAATGTCACAACCGCACACTGAAAATTGGGCTATTAGCAAGGTATGGGCTCTGTTATGGGCGGAGCAAGCAGGCACATAGAAAAAATGTGCAAAGGGATATAGCAGGCTATACCTCTCTACCGCACGTGGCGGTAGAGAGGTATAGAGGTATATAAAAGGATTTTTTTTTAAATTAAACTGGACAGTAGGACTGGAACCTTTTTTTTGGCAGAATAAATATCATTTTTCCAATAGGGGGGCTATTGGAGAAATTATATTTATTCAGCCAAAAAATGTATTTTCTTTCTTTTTTTTTCCCAGGAGGCTCACGTGCGGTTGTGATCATATGGAGAGCCTCCACTGCCCGTGTAGGGTCTTTTTCAAACTCAGGTTGAAACGTGTTGCTCTCTATTGCCTCCTTTTGTCCCTCTATGGCCTCCGTAAGCAGAGCTAATTAGGACACACCGGCACCTCTTAACACAGCAAAGACGCCCAGGTAAGTTGCGCTCCAACAGAGGTACAGCAGAAAGGAGTTGCCATTGAAGGGAAGGATCAGTTCTCACCTTGCAAACCATCCCGGTGTAAATAAAAGTGAACATTGTTTGTTTGGTTTCTTTTCGCTTTTTGATTTGAGATCCCTTTGTATTCCAGAACACCTGTTGATATCATTGCGGATCTCACTGTCATCTGAATCCACTCAACTTCTTTTTAACCACTTCCACTGCTCTATTTGGACGCATTGCTTTCAAACTATTGTTTCTCTTTTTTGTGTTCATTGTTTTATGTTTATTTTTTTTTCTTTTCTATAGCTTTATTATTTTAGCTTTTCCATTGGCCATATTTTGAGATACTACACTCAGTTAGATATACGTCTGATCAAAGTATATATTGTAGTATATTCTCTTCTTTGTACTTTTTTATGAGATGTTTTAATGTGTATATTTCTTTTATTAAATATTTCTGCAACATATTTCTGCAAATAGTATTGCCTTTGTAGCATCATATCTGTCGTGGGCCACAAGTTTTTTCATTGTAAAAGACTTTTTTTATCTCTAGAATTTGCCTTTAACAAAACCATTAGTTCTACAACTAAACTTACCCCATTCTACGCTTTTTATGGATATCATCCTGCCTTCCACAATCTCAACCAATCACTCACATACTAATACAGCTGTTACTGATGTTCTTAAATCAATCGCAACTGGCTATCATAATATCCGTTCAAATATTAAGAACGCCCAAATTAGACAAAAGTAATTTTACAACCAACATAGGAGGACCCCACCTGTCTATAAGCCAGGTGATAAAGTATGGTTATCCACCTGAAATTTGAAGTTCTTTAATCCATCAAGAAAATTCAACAGACTGTTCATCGACCATACTCTGTAGATAAAGTAATTAATGTCAATGCTTTACGTCTTATCCTACCTCTCATTCGAAAATTCCATCCCACTTAGATGGACTTAGAAATCATTGTAACAAACACGACAATTATTGTTACATTAGACAGTTATTTTGACAACCATTGCACAAGAGTGTTGTTTTTTAATCATTGGTTTTATTGGTAACATTGTTGTTGTAACGTATCATTGTCAATATTGTAAACACTTCATATATGTTTTTATTTTAATTTATCGTGTATTTATAGTAAAACATTTAAAGGACAAGTAAACACAGTAGATCAACAAATGCAAGATAACAAGACATACAATAGCATTTACTCTGAATTTCAAATAAATAGTAGATTCTTTTCTAATACATTTCAATGTTATGTATATTTCCACTCCCCCTGTACCATGTGATAGCAATCAGCCAATCACAAATGCATATACGTATAGTATGTGAGTTCTAGCACATGCTCAGTCGGAGTTGGTGACTCAAAAAGTGTAAATATAAACGACTGCACATTTTCTTTAATGGAAGTAAATTGGAAAGTTGTTTAAAATTACATGCTGTATCTGAATCATGAAAATTTAATAAAACCTGAGTGTCCCTTTAAAACAAACCCATCATCGTCCATTTGTCTTTATACATATACATTGGTTTAGTCACGTTTCACCACTGCTACACAAATTTCACAACTAGGTCTCATATTTGCTTCTGCATATAAATATGCGGCTTATACAATATTTGTATATATATATATATATATATATATATATATATATATATATATATATATATATATATATATATAAATACATAAATATACTATCTTCTTATATTTTTGAAGTTACAAATACTACAATAAAAATACTATTATATCTATTTTCAACCAGCTTTTAGCACTCCCCTATACTGTCTCATATATCTCTGTTTTTGACATTTGTTTGGAGGAACATATGTCATTTTAGGGTGTAGCAGAGTTGAGAACTGTAACAGAGGTGCACTCACTCATACCTGTCCTTTTACAAGGATTGCGGTGGCGCCATGCCTGGACGATATCTTGGTTCTGTCGCCATCTTTTCTCTAACAATAGCCAGGTCCTTTTTGCTCTTCTTCATTTGAGATATATATGGTATTCTTAGACTTTGGATCAGAGTCCTTTCGGACTGCTCTCAGTGGATGGTCCTCAACATCCTGTTAAAAGACCATTACTATCCTGATGGCTCCATTAGGACCAAAGGTCTCAAGGTTTTTGTCTTTTGAGACCATTTTGGGAGATTGTGTTTTTGGATGTCAGCCTTTCTGCTGGGGAGCTCTTTGGGGTCCTTTAAGTGGGATCCTGATCTGGGATGGAGTCCGTCCTCCCTATAAATTATTTATAATTGGAATCAATCTCAATGCTCTGATAGCGTGGCTCATCTGAATCAGTCCGGTTTATCAGATTCCAAACAGAAAACGTCTCTTCGGGGGCTTATCTCTTCCCGCATGGAGGAACGAGGAGTTCCTTAGCGATGAAGGAGGAGTTTTGCTTCTTCTGAGAGCCCCCCAATGGTTCAAGAAGGAAGGCAGAAGACTCAGTGACTGTAGGTCCCAGGATCAATTCTAGGCATGGGCATGTCCATTTACATGTGTTTATATGTATATATTTACATACATACACCATGTATATATGCATTATAGTCCTTTCCATTCAAATTCCTTGCCATATACCTTTCAATGGACGGAGTCTTTCTTCTTTCTATTTCCTAATATTCTTCTCCCAGGTGTGGACATTTGGGAAGCAGAGTACCTGAGCAGGTACCAGGGGAGTGGGAATCATATCTCTCAGGTGGGGGGTTCCGGAGTTGGACCTTATGACGTCTCATCTAAACGCCAAGCTTCCCAGATACGGATCCAGATCAGGGTATCCACAAGCAGTTCTGGTGGATGCTCTAGCCGTTCAATGGGACTCAGGTTTGTTTTTCCGGATCCTCCATTTGCTCTTTTTCCTTGGGGAATATTCCGTATCAAGCAGGAGCATGTTAAGGTGATTATAATTTCTCCCTTTTGGCCTGGAAGATTTCGGTTTGCGGACCTGCTGAAGATGTTGTCCACTCCCCCGTGGAATTTCCGTTGCAGAAGGACCTTCTTTAGGGTCTTCTTCTATATCCATATCTAGTTTCTCTGAAGCTGATTGCATGGATTTTTTCTGAAGGGATTATGGATAACCTGATCCAGGTGCGTAAACCAGTTACTCTCAAAATGTACCTTAAGTTTTGGCAAACATATCTTTTCTGGTGCAAATCTCTGGGGTTTTCTTTGTGTTAAGTAAGAGTTTCCCGTATTTTGTCTCTTCTCCAGAAAGATCTGGAGAAGGATTTGTCAGTTCCCTATAAGGTCAGATTTCTGCTATTTCTGTTCTGCTTCTCAAGCGTTTAACTGACTTACCAGATGTTCAGTCCTTTGTCCAGGCTATGGTCAGCTCAGGCCTGTGTTCAATCCTGTTGCTCCACCTAGGAGCCTTCTCCTTGTTTTTCGGGTTCTGCAGCAGGCTTTTTTGTTTGTTTTTTTTTAATTAAATTTTTATTGAGGATACAACATACAAATTTCCAGAAATACAGTGCAAAACAAATCAAAGTCATATACATATACCTTGTCATTGCAATCCAATAAATACAGTGGTTTCAACTAAGCACTTATGAACAGTAGAATCCTCATTTTTTATTTTATTCAGAGAAGATATAATAAACAAAGGTAACCCCTACTTGCGTGTGTCAAAGCTTTAGAAAATAAGATAAAATCCCCTTATACGAGCTAATGACCTCTTTTGGGCCATTCACAATAGCGTATATTAATGGGGGGTGTAGTAGGGGTCACTTATGAACACTGAAAAAAAGGGGAATTGTAGAGAAAAGATAAAAATAACAACGGAAACAGAGTGGGCCTCTTTGGGACATTATATGCAAATTATCAGCCGTGAAACATATTGTCTTAAGCATTAGAAATAAGTATGTGTAGATTCAGCTTGTCCTGCTAAGTTTCGGTTGAGGAGAAAACTGGGAGTTAATCTAATAGACAAATGTACTGATGATGACATATTAACAGATGCGTAGAGAGCCACAACATTACAATGTAATGTATAAGAAAACCGTGACTAGGTAGTGCTTTACTACTAAATGCAAACAGGAATGAAACCCTTCATTGTGATCTAAGAGCCAGCTATTGGACAAACAGAGTATAGTTGGTTATCCATGGGAACTGTGGTGTGAACAAGGGGCCAGCATTATACTATCTTAGTGCGATTACTAGGAGGATTATATCAGTATATTTATGAAAATCTTAGTAGTGCTATCCAAATAATATATCAGTTTATGGCAGGGTTATAAACACAATCTTATTAATTTTCCTTAAAAATTGAAACCCTAATCAACCATGCATCTACTAGACCATACAATTAATATAAATATCTGAATTCTTTTATTTAGTTAATATCCATAAACATATTGAAGTATATTCGCAATAAAAGGAAATGAAACAAAATTTATATGCGTTAAAACCAACTCTTAAGATATGCTATCCTTCTTACAAAACCCAGAAAAATATACCTTCACAATTCAGCCTTATTTATTTAATACAATGGGACTAAAACCTTTAACATCCAAGCAGTACAATTCTAAACTGTGCTCTTTCAACAATAGGATAATATATATATATTCTGCTATTTAACTGCAATTTATCTTAATACAGAATTAACTTACAATATCAGAACTTGCACAGATGATTTACTTAGCAAATCAGATACAGATTTAAACAATATATATATATATATATATATATATATATATATATATATATATATATATATATATATATAGGCTGTGAAATGCTAACTAAAACACACTGTTTCTTTAAATCTATTAAATACAAATTGACTATGCATATAACTTATCTTATAAAAAAACTTGTATACATCACCCAAATAAACAGCAATCCAGTTTCCAATATTTTTTAACAGGTCCAATTCACCTCAGAAATTCAAAATTGGGGTAAAGCATATGGAGTCCAATTGTAGGTGTGTGCTTTTGATTAATAACTGCAGCAGTTACTCCTTTCTGGATCAGTCAACACAACAACCCTCTTTAGTCTCTATGCTGGGGTTAAACCATCTGATCTCACCCCTCCCCTTTTTGATTATTTATCAGTCATTGGTGAATATTGGAAACGCCCACGGCCTTGTCCCTTTTCATTGGATTATCTTATATTTAACAGCCAAAAGGCTTTCTGGCTGTAGTTCTCTCAACATAACACCGGGTGGCAGCATTACAATTAGACAGTACAAATAAATGCATGACAAAGAAATACAGTTATACATTAAAACATCTTTCTTTAAAATGTATAATAACTGCCATAATTTCTTGCACCAGTCTCTTCCAATATCAATTATAGGTGAAGCGGCATCAGATTAATTTCCTGATCGTTTTGATATGAAACATCACATATATCTAACATTATATTAAAATAATTTATATTTCATTTAGCCTAACAGAAAATTTATATCTCATAGTCATATCACATCAAAGTAACTTCTATATCTTCATCTCACTATATTTTAAAAGATGTATTTGAAACGTTATAAACATTTATTGCACATTCATATGATATGATATTTCATTTCATGCAGGCATTCCATCTGAAATAAAATAATAAGTGTCATTAATTATTTCTTTCCAGGTCTACAAGTATTTATTTATATTCTTAAAAACACAGAGGTTAAGTAAGATATTTTATGTTTTCAAAACATATATATATATATATATATATATATACACATATATATGCACATTCATTTCTATGTAGATTTGAGATTATCTGTCTGAAAAATATAGACAAAACAGAGGTTATTACACATTTTTGACTGACTAAAACAGTTACCTCCCAAGCTTAGTAAATATCCATGTAATAATAGAGAATTAGACAATTTTCAATTTCTATATTTGATACATTCTGAGGCATGCATTCAAACAGAAAGAAAATAAATAAATTGATGTCTATTTGCTGCCTGCTTATGTGAGCTTCCAGAGTCACACCTTAGCATTTGTCTGTGTTTTTCAAGGCCTCTACTGCTCCACATGGGGTCAATCCATGAGGAGTTGTAAAAGTCTTTAAAACAGCATATTTCCTGTTTAGCCATCAGTGCAGATGTGTATTTGATGTAAGGGAATAATTAACACCTATGTGTATAAAAGCTGTTTCTCTATGATTTTGATCAGTTCCAAAAGGGTAATTCAGACATTTCGTCTCCATATATTTTGTGTGGTATCACTTATCTGACAATCTTATCCCCTTAATTTGCCTTTTTATGACTCATCCTTTCTCAAACTGTAAGTTGATTATAGCAAATTTGGTAAGGGCTTCAAGTTCACACTTTAGCTAAGAATGATTCTTTTGAAGTAATCCTTAGGAGTTTCCTGTGTAATTGAAGACGTGGGGGTAAAACTAAACCTGTCTGTTTAGTCAGTTCTTCTGAATGCAATGAGTTATTTTCTACTGATCAGTGAAAATATCTGATCAAAGATACAGATTTATTAATCTTGAAATATGTGATCAAAATATATATTTATTAATCTCACATATACCTTGACATAAATCCCCCTTCCAACTTCAAATAGATGTAGGACACATGTGTTTGAATTGGCTTAAAGTCAGTGGTATTTGATGAGGATCAGCCGTCTACCTCATAGACAGTCTCTTATGTAGGAAGTTTGTTATTTTGAGCCTTCATGTTTATCAGTTAGGCATCTTTAAACTACAGTACGTCTTTAGTGCATTTGGGGATATGACACTTAATTCTCCCTCTATGACTTGTAGTTGGGATCTGGGATGACATGCCCGCAATTGATTTATATGGACCCATTTATCTATGAAACCTTCATTTTTGGGGATTCTTATTTTATAGACCACTGGAGATATTTTGTCAGTAATGACAAAAGGACCTTTCCATGAGGGAAGAAATTTCTTCTCCTTAACCTGATCTCTTCCAAAGTTATAAAGATAAACTTTATCATTTATTTCATATTCCTTTTTGGATGTTTTGAGATCATAATAGGTTTTAGTGGCAGTTGTGGCTCTTTCTAAATTCCTTTGAGCAAATGCAAAGGCATATTGCAGGTGCTTTCTTAGGTTTTCCACATATTGATGTGTATTGGCAGCGTTTATCAAGTTTTGGTCTGATGTACGGTACAGCAGATGCTGAGGTAGAACCATTCTTCTACCAGTCATCAGTTCAAAAGGTGACATCTTGGTAGCACTACTTGGAGTTGCTCTTAATGCCATTAAGACTAGAGGTAGTTTTACATCCCAGTCTTTACCTGTTTCACTCACAAACTTTTTGAGGATTTTAACAATGGACTGGTTGTAACGCTCTACACCACCACTTGAGGCAGCTCTATAAGCAATATGGAGCTTTCTTTTAACCCCTAGTATTTTCCAAATTTTGGTCATCACTTCGCTAGTGAAGTGGGTCCCCCGATCTGATTCGATTCTTTGGGGCAAACCAAATCTGGAAAATACATGGTTGATGAGCAATGCTGCACATGTTTCAGCACTATTGTTAGGTGCACTAATGCACTCTACCCATTTAGTGAACAGGCATGTCACTGTTAACATGTACTTGTTACCTCTTGATGACCTTGTTACCGGACCAATAAAATCAATTTGTATATCTGACCATGGCATTACCATCCCCCTTTTCTGCAATGGCGCTCTATGCGTTGGTGCAGTGGGTTGGAACTGTGGGCAGATCAAACACTCTTGACAGTAGGTTTGAACATCTTTCAACATGTGTGGCCAAAAAGCATAATCACGCAATATTTCATACGTGAGTTTGGCACCACGATGACCAGATGTGGGAGCATCATGGGCATGTTGAAGCATTAGACCTCTGAACTTGGTGGGTACTACCCACTGCTGGATGCCAGTTTTGGAGGTTCTAATTAACAAATCCTCCTGTAACTTGAATTGTGATTTAGATTTTATTAAGATTCTAAGATCTTCTTTGCCAAAACAATCATCTTTTGAGATGGGGTTGCTTTCAGGATCTTCTATGTGTTTATAGAAGATGCCTACAATGGGGTCTTCTTTTTGACTAGTGATCAGGTCCTCACTAGGAGAATCCTGACTCCATTGTACCAAATTAGGCTCACTCTGTTGTTTTGCCTGGTTTCTGGTAATGGCTTCTACCTGAATTGCACCCATTAAGTGGTCAATATTAAGGAGTTCTCCAGTTATGGCTCCTTGTTTGGCTAATGAATCTGCAAGATCATTGCCTTCCTTATCAGGACCTAGAATTCTGGAATGACCCTTGGTCTTTTTCCAGTGTATGGTTAAATCATTGGATACTACCAGATTATCAATCTCGCAGAACAACTAGCCATGCTTGACTGGTTTGTTATTGCTTTTCTGCATGCCATTTCTTTTCCAAGTTGGCAGGTATTCAACAAAACTGTCACGCACATAATTTGAGTCAGTTATGATCACAAATTCATGAATACCATGTTCAATAGCCATTTCAATGGTTTTGAACACAGCAGTTAGTTCTGCAACTTGACTGGATCTTGGTCCAATGTTGAAACCTACAGATATATTTGAGAATCCGTTTGCCCCAGTTATACCAATGCCAGCGACTAATCTGCGCTCATTATCAATAGTGGCATGGTAAGAACAACCATCAACATATACCCAAGGTAATGTTTGACAATCGTCCTCATTGTACATTTTATATGGGGAAAGCAATTGTTCTTCCAGAAAATCATCTTCTGATAATCCTTCCCCAGGATCTCTAGCAGTACAGTCGTGGAGCTCAGCAAGCCCTTGTGCGACTGGATTCTTTTTATTCTGCTTGTAGCGAATTTCTAATGGCCAGCCTTGCAAGGAAAGAGTCCACGCTGTTATGCGGCTACTAGACAAATTCCCATCTCTTATTCTCTCACTTTGCAAATATAGCAAAGGCTGGTGGGCCGTTTCTACAATAATTTTCTCGCCCTGTATATAGCTGCGGAAATTTTGTAGAGCCCATACAGTAGATAAGAGGGCTTTTTCGCAATCGTTAAACTTTATTTCTACTGGGGATAGATTTTTGCTCGCATAAGCAATGGCTTTGTTCAAATTATCATGCTTTTGGTATAAAACAGCACTCATGCTTACATCTGTGTACCCTGTTTCTAAGTAGAAAGGTTTGCCACCTTCAGGGTACGCTAAGCAAGGTGCTTGAGTGAGTTTTCTCTTCAGCTCTCTGTTGGCTGTCTCTTGAGACTCACTGCCATTTCACCTCTTTCTTTAGGAGAAGTAGTAGTGGTTTAGCTAATTCCGCATAATTATCAATGAATTTACGAGAATAATTTGTCATACCCAGGAATGATCTCAATTCCTTTAAGTTAGTTGGGTTTTTAGAATTCACTATCGCTTCCACCTTTTTCTTCTGGGGATTTAATCCGTCAGAGTTAACTTCATGTCCCAAGAAGTTTACACGAGTGCGGCACCATTGAGCTTTTTGTAGGGATAATTTGACACCTGCCCTTTTAAGTTGGCTGAGGACATGTTTAAGCTCTGCGATGTGTTTTTCAAAGTCTGTGCTTTTGATTAAAACATCATCAACATAAGATAAGGTCCCCCTTTCCAGTGCATCAGGCATAGCCTTATGCATGAATACAGCAAATTCATGTCCAGAATTTATGTATCCAAATGGAAGTCTCTGGAATGCATACTGAACCTTTTGGAAGGAGAATGCTAGCTTATATTGGTCCTCTTCATGTACCTTTATGGTCCAATATCCCTGCGCACAATCAATGGCAGTGAATATTTTGGATCCCTGCATTTGTGCTAGGCATTGGTCAATATATGGCACAGGCCAGCCAGACATGTATACTCGTTTGTTTAGCTGTCTTAAGTCAGCATACAAACGCCATTATCCATTGGGCTTAAGGACACCTAGAATAGGATTATTATAAGAGCTGTGCACCTGTCTGATAATACCTCTTTCTTCCAAATTCCTTATGATCTCTGCAAGAGAATCATATGAGGCTAAGGGAAGTCTGTATTGTTTGACAAATACAGGTGGTGCATCGGGATCTGTTTGTATTCTTGCAATGTGCAAGTCTGTAGTACCACAGTCATAAGAATCCTTAGCAAAGATATCCTTGTACTCCATCAGCTCTCGCAGCTGTTGGCGTTCATCATCGCTGGAACAGCCATTAGCTAAGGATATTTGCTCTTCGACTATTTGCTGAAATCCTGGAAAGATTTCAGGCTGTCCTATTTCATAGGCTTCTTCCAGTCTAGAGGTGAGATCCCCTTGATTGTAATTTACATTGCTCCCATGACTCTGGGTATTGTAATCTTGCTGTTTGATTGGTTGATCAAACACTAGAGAGGCTTCTTCAATTCTACAGATGCCTTCCTCTGAGCTGAAGGGATAAATAGACTGAATATTAAATAGACCCTCTGGCATGGATGCAAAGGATTGTTCTATTAATTGTTCTTCAGTTAGGTATCCTTCAGGTATTAGCCCAATTACATTATTCTGGAATCCAAAAGTGTAATAACTTGATTCCAGTGCATATCCTATGGTAGTTCCCTTGGATAAGGTTATATCCTGTGGGGTCATGTTATGTACAATAATATGTATTGGAATAGTTCCAATATTCACCATAGGAGTGTAAGTCACTGTGACACCCAGATTTTGTATTCTATGGGAGAGGCAAATCAGTGTTTCAGAAGTTTTTAATTTCTGACCTCTCTTTACCTGTAAGGGTAAAAGAAATTTATCAGCCCCAGCAGGAATTATAACATCGCTAGATACCTGCATATTCACAGCATATGGCAATTGCTGGTTTGATTTCAGGGCTGCATTTTCATCCTGAAATATTTCAGGGTCCCCCTTTAACCTGCTCCAGAGGCAAGAATTAATCAAATCTATTTGTATGGCATATCTATGTAAGATATCATTGCCAATGTATATTTGATTATGGGGAGTATTTAAAACTAAAAACAGGTGCTTCACTGACTTATTACCAATAGAGATAGATAATAAGCACTTAGCTGTGATGTTATAGCTTTCAGACCTGTCATCCAGGCCGTTGACACAGTGGTCTTGGGGAGAAAGATATTTAATCACTTTAGGTTCAGCTACTTGCGCTAATAAACCTTCGCTTATATAGCTAGCTTCCTGTTTTAAGTTTATTTTAGCATACTTGGTTTTACCAAGGTCATGCACTTGTATAGGGATAAATAGATCCTCTTTAACTCTCTCAATCCCTGTGAGGTATTGAGCGTGGCCTCCCCCCTTAGGGATTTTATGATCCCCCTTGTGGAGTGATATGGTTAATACATCGCCATCTAGGGAAATATTCGCTATCTTTCCAGGCGAAATTTTAAAAGTATTACCATCAGAGCCACTAAAAGGAGTCTGATCATCTATTTGTAGAATAGTGATTTCAGGTGCAGAGTTATTCCTGAAATGAATCTCCACAGCATCTGGTTTCTCTTCTACCACGTGACAGCTATGTCGGGCGTGAGATATACCAGATTTTTCATAATTGATAGGCCGTTTAACTTGTGACCAAATTACATTATTTATGCAATCAATTATGGTGCTTAATCGTTTCAGGAGATCACTACCAATAATTAAACGATCAGTTGGCAGATCCACTATAATGACAGGGTGTCTTATGACCCTGTTCCCCAATTTAAATTTTAACCATGCAGTACCGTAAACTTTTAGGGAGTCACCCCCAACACCTATTAGAGAACCGTCAAATACTCTTATTTTAGGTTTGTGGGGTGTTAGCTCATTTAGCTGTGTGTAGTACCTGTGGGATAAGATAGTTGCCTGTGACCCAGTGTCAATTAATCCCCTGATAGGGTTGGAGACTGAATCTTGCAGCTCAACTAATACATAATATCTTCCTGCAGTTTCTACCATTTCACACATAAAATTGGCATTCTCACACATCTGTGGGCTTCGCCACGTGTTACCTGAATTCGCTGTGTCATTCGATGCAGAGGAACCTTCATACCTACCTGTTTCCTCTATGACAGGGTCGGTTGGATTCTTTTGTACTGCATCTGTGGAGATAAGGTTAGGAGAGAGCTGCAAGGGAAGAGATTTGTTAACTTTTCCCGGATGAGGTTGCTTGTCATCACGGCTAAATCGTCCGCTTCCGGTCTGTGGGGAGATAACATGATTAGTATCATTGATATTTATTATTACATTTTGTATATCTCTCCCCTCCCCTTCAGGTGATACTGCAGTATTTATGACTGTGCCTGTGGTCCACTGCTGACCACTGGCTGTACCCCTAAAAAAGTATTGTTCGGTTGCTGAGCCGTAGATTTTTGACTCATATTAGCGATCTGTTCGCTCAACGGATTTATCTGGGTAAACAGCATATCTACCTGATTGTACAAGTTACCTCTACCCCTGGGCCTATCTCCTGGTGCCCCATTGTACTGATTCCTGGACCATTAGGTTCCCTCAGAATCAGGGCCGTTATTTCTATTCTGGCGTGGTTGCCCCTGGGGTTCAGCTTGTTCAGCATTAGTACTTTGGGGAGCATTATATACCTGGGGTGTCTGGTTACCCTGAGAATATCTTCACCGCCTATTGTATCTACCCTTGCGCGGATACCAATTATTTGGCGAGTATTCTCTTTGTGAGTAATTATTCACCTGATTATGTTCCCCACTTTGGTTATAGTCTCCCTGCGCCTCAACCTGTGTAGGGGGAGGGGCAGAATTAAACCTCTGTGGAGATGGCCTGTTTTGACTGGCCACCTCTGCATAAGTCCTCTTGTTAGACTCCAAATTGAGGGGGCTAGGTGACACCCTAGTTTCTGCCACAATTTTGGGTTTTGACTCCTTTTTAACCCCCTGCTCACTGGACTGCTGAATAGAGTATAACTTCGTACTCTCTTTGATCAGCCATTCCAATGAGCAGTCCTCATCAAAATCTCTAGCTAAGTTGATTTTGATGGGTGTAGGCAATGCTTCAAAAAATAAATTTACAAATTCTGAGCCATCAAATCTGGGATTATCTTCAGCCATACTGTACGCATTTTTCAATACAGAAAGGAATTCGATTGGACTCTGATTCGCACGACACTTTAAACTATATACCGCTATTTTCGCTGCAGTTTTAGTGCGATATTGCCCGAATTCTTTTCTGCATTGTTGTTTTACCCCATTCCAGGAATGAATATTCATATCTTTTAGTGAAGCAAAGAATTTGTGATGCTTACTGTCAAATACCCAAGGCAGAAATTCAATTTTCAATATCTTACTTGTAACATTCATTATAGCTAACGCATTTTCAAAAGCCTGTAAATGATCAATTACAGATGTTGTTCCCTTATTGGAGAATATAGGTACTGTGCGTTGTACGAAGGTGATTATTTTATGGGAATCATAGACTTTATCAGACTTATTTTGGGATTCTCTGTTAGAGTTTCCCTCCCCCGCATCAGCTGCGCTACAGCTGTCCTCTGGATTTACATCCTGAGGGGATTGTCTATTTGGGAAATCTATTTCTGACCCGTTAGGGGTCATTTGTCTATGTTGTTCTATATATTTTCGTACCTCGTCCCTGACGCGTTCGCTAAAGGAGTTAGCATTATCTGTATTATTCTCATTGCTAATATAGGGGTTTTCATTATGGCGATATGACCTTTTTAAATAGCTTAATTCTCTCTGGCTTTGCGCAAGCTGTTTATTTAAATCTTGTATCTGTGCGATTAAGTCTGTATTATGCTTATCTAAGGCTGTTAGGTTTTGGGCAAATTCATCCATTTTATTTTTGTCTATTTTTAAACCCTCTTCGCGTCTGCGCGAGGAACGAATACTATTTTCTAGCTCCTGTATTTGCAATCGTTTGTCTTTGACACAAAACGACATTTCGTCAATTATGCATATTAAAAGGGGCCAGGATTTTAGTATTAGTTCGTCTCGCTTTATGGGAGCTTTGCATTGATTAATCATTAATAATTCCTGGAAGAATTCATTCTCTTCATTCCACATATTATTATTAACGGTAATATTTTTAGCCCTAGTTTCAAGCGTATCCATAAAATCATTTAATTCACCCGCAATATTAAACTTCCCTTTAAGGTAACTTAAGATATCTTTCTTAAGGACCTGACCTTTAGTAATAGGTATGGTTATTGGACCAATTTCATTGCTATGTATAGAATTAAATGAGTCACTTCTGGCTACAGACATTATTATATTGGTTTAGTACTTAGTTAAACTAAAACGCTAATACAATTTTTGCCAATAAAAAGAGAGAAGGAAAAATTTTATATTTCAAAAAAAAATATTATTAATTTTGAAATATGAAAAATTAATATTCCGAAATATAAAAAATTAATATTTTTGATTAACTTTGAAAATATGAAAAATCAATATTTTTGATTAATTTTGAAATATGAAAAATTAATATTTTTATTAATTTTTCAAAATTAATCTTTAATAATATTTCAAGATATTAATGTCAATCTCGAAATATGAAAATTAATATTTCAACCTTTCAAAAAAAATTATATCTTCAAAATATTAATATCGAAATGATTTTTTTTTTCTTTTATAATAATTTCTATTTACTTACAAATATATTATATCAATTATGATGGATATTATTAAATCTCAGCAGTGCCTCCAATTATTATGTCAGTATATTTATGAAAATCTTAGTAGTGCTATCCAAATAATATATCAGTTTATGGCAGGGTTATTGTAATAATTAGCCTCCCAGTGGTGATACTGTGGTATCTTGGAAGTAATTCAAATGCAGGTTCTGTAGCACTAATTCTAATGGGAACACACACTTTCATATGTTCTCAATTAAAACTGTGTGCCTTTATTGTATGATAGATAATATGTATACAAATAGTTACTGGGAATGAGAATGTACAAATAATATAGTCTATCAGATATCACAGATAGTACAAAAGAAGGCCAAGATCTACAAAGTACTACAAGGTGATATAACAATGAAAATAGCCTCAGTATGCAGAAACCCTCCAAAGAATAAAAGTAAAAAAAATAAACCTTCCCTGTATGGAGAAACTTTCCAGAAGATGGAATTATACTTATTTCGTATAGCAATGAAAATTGAGGTTAAGAAATGGCAAAGTATGCGAATAAGATAATGCAGCACAGTACCTTGTTTCAGCGTGTTAGGATTACACAGTTTGGCAGTTCAGAGTCACTTTTGATAGGAAGCAGGAAGGAGACTGAGTTCCGGAGCGGAGGTTGCAGAGCTGTGAGTGACGTCAGTTTCAGCTCAATGGAGCCGGAGTGAATGCAAGCAGGTAAGTGTGGTTTTCGGGAGAAACGGCACAGACGAGCAATAGACAGTATTCAGGCAGTAACTTATAAGATGGACAATAGTCACTTACTTAATACAGGGAGGTGCCGGAGGGTAGATGGAATACTCACTGCAAGTAGATTTAGAGTCCATAAGTGGACGAGTGATATCCAAGGGATAAAGGATCACAGATTATAGACGATATTGCAGCCGCCGTTCCAGACGTTCCTTGGTTGGTGATGGTAAAACTCAGCAGACAGGCTAGGAACTAGAAGGCAGAGAAAGTAAATTTTATGATCAGAGTGCTCAGAAGAGCGAGGATCAGTGTTACTCAGTTGTGGAATAACAAAATACTAAGCAATGAGTGCTTAGTGAACAGGTGCTTTATGGGAGAAGTAGCATTGATGGTAGAGACAATTAAAGGAACAGGTATACCTAAATTTCCCTGACATGACTCCCCCCTCAAACAAGCTGATCCTCAGCTTGCAGTCTAGGACGATCTGGAAACCTCCGGTGAAACCTGGGATACCAGACGGGATGCATTAACATTAGAGGCAGGTTCCCAAGTATCATCTTCTTCTGAGTAACCTTTCCACCTAATCAAGTATTGTAGAAACACCACGTGAAAACCTCGAGTCCAACATCTCTTTCACGTCATAAACCTCAGTATCAGAACTGGATTCAATCGGTGGTAATCGTGGGAGTAAGGTTCGTGTTGGGGTGTAAGGTTTCAGGAGGGAGACATGAAATGTGGAGTGTATTCTCATAGTTGGATGTAATGCTAGGGAAACAGATTCCTATTGACTATTTTGACAATAGTAAAAGGTCCACAGAATTTTTGTGTCAATTTTTCTGCTAGGTAGATGTACTTCAAAATTTTTAGTGGACAACCCAAACCTGATCACCAATTTGGTAGTTTGGTGGTTCTCTGTGTCGTAATTCGTAGTAATATTTTTGGTTGATCTGAGCTTTATTGATATTTTCTTTGATAAATCTGAAGTTGTCTAGAAGTGCGTTATTTAGTTCATCTACCAAAGGAGAAATGGAAGGTGGGAACTGATAGTAGTGGTGGTTGGGTGAAATCCGTAGTTAGCAAAAAATGGAGATAATTTTGTGGAAGAGTTGGTTAGGTTAATATAAGAAAACTCAGCGAATCGGTAAGTATGTTGCCAATTTCCTTGTTGGTAAGAACAGAAGCATCTTAAGTATTCATCTAACCATTGGTTGATTCTCTCTACTTGTCCGTTTTCCTGAGGTGGAAGCTGTGGTGAATTGATGAGTTATATTGATGGACTGGCAAAGACTTTTCCCAGAATCTGGATGTGAACTGAGATCCACGGTCTGAAATCAGAGTGAGAGGAACACCATGTAATCGAATCACATGTTGTATAAAAAGTTTGGCTGTTTCTGAAGCAGTAGGGAGTTTATGAAACGGAATGAAATGTGCCATTTTCGTTGAAAGTATCGACAATTACCATAATTGTTGTCTGATTATCAGATGGTGGTAGATCTACTATAAAATCAATTCCTATTTGTTTCCACAGTCTATCTGTAGATAGGACTGACAGAAGTATGTCCATAAGGTGCTTTACGTCTGTTTTGCATGTTTGACAGGTGGCACCAACCTTTTATGTAATTTGATACGGTTTTCCTTATATCTGGCACCAATAAATTCTGGTTATGAGATCAACTGTGCGAAAAAACTCCTGGATGTCCAGCTAAAGGTGAATCATGATGTTGTTTTATTACCAGGTCTCTCAATCATCCGGGATGTAAATCTTATCTTTGTAATAGTATAGTCCTTGTTTTTTTTTTCCATGGCCACGTTTACATCAATTGGGGGTGTGATTGATGATTTTTTGATGTCTGTGATGAAGTCTGCAGCAAGACCAATGAAACGTTCAGAGGGAATTATGGAAGTGGGCATATCACTTGGGGTGGTTAATGGATGTCTGACGAGACAAAGCGTCTGCTTTTCCATTCCTATTGGCTGGGCGGTAAAAGAATCTGAAAATCAAATCTTGCGAAATACAAACTCCACCTAAACCTGTCTGGCAGATAGAGTTTTGTTATTTTGCAGGTATTGTAGGTATTTGTGATCTGTGTAGATTATAAACGGCTTTTTTGCACCTTCTAGGAGATGCCTCCAAAACTCCAAGGATTTGCGGATAGCCAATAATTCCTTGTCTCCTATTGCGTTAATTTCTTTCAGCAGATGACATACTCTTAGAGAAATAGGAGATTGGATGTAAGGGATCTGTTGATGTTTTCTGTTGGGATAAAACTGCTCCACTAGCAAAATCTGAAGAATCTACCTCAAGGATGTATTGTAAATCCACGTTTGGAAATGTGAGAATGGGAGCTTCTGTGAAAGCTTGTTTAAGGAAATCAAAAACTCTTGAATGTGTGTTATTCAATGAAACTGTTGTGTAGATCCTGTGAGTTGAGTAAGAGGTCTGACAATTGCAGAGAAATTCTTAATAAATTTTCTGTAATAATTGGCAAAACCTAAAAACCTTTGGAGAGATTTTTTGTCAGTAGGTTGTGGCCAATTTTTTACTGAATCAACCTTCTCGGATTGCATTTGAATGCCTTCCGGAGAGATTGTATAGCCAAGAAAAGATATGGTAGTGTGTGAAAGGAACATTTTTCCAGTTTGGCATATAGTTTATGAGTTTTCAATCTTGCTAACACCCATCTAACATGTTTTATGTGATCATCTAAATTATTAGAATAGATGAGAAATCATCTAGATATACTACTAAACAAATGTCAAGTAGATCTCGAATATATCATTTATGAAATGTTGGAACCGTTTTGCGGGGGCATTACATAGGCCGAATGGCATCACAAGGTATTCAAATAAGCCATACCTAGTTCTAAATGCGGAGAGCCATTTCGTCGCCTTCTCTAATTCGTATAAGATTGTAAGCCCCACGCAAGTCCAACTTAGTGAAAATAGTAGCATTGCTTAATCTTTCGATTAATTCGGGAATTAACGGGAGTGGATTAGCGGTTTTTTTACTGTCCTTTTTATTAAGCTCCCGATAATCGATTATCGGTCTCAGAGTTGAATCTTTGTTTGTTACAAAGAACATTCCCGCTGCTGCGGGTGATGACGAAGGTCTAATAAAACCTTTCCTTAAGTTATCCTGTAAATAACAATTTTAGATGATTTAGTTCAGGTTGACTTAAGGGTGTAAAGATGTCCCACAGGTAAAAGTTGCACCAGGAATGAGTTCGATTGGGCAATCATATACTCGGTGGGGGTGGAAGTGTTTCAGCTTCAATTTTGCCTGAACACTTCTTTGAAATCTTGATAAGTTTTAGGTATTTGTAACTGTTCTGTTTCTGAGTGTAATATACTGGTTGAGGGAAACAAGTGTTTTCACAATAAGTAGAGTGAAATTTAATTGTTTAGGTTTGACCACTCTATATGAGGATTATGTGTTTTGTAACCAAAATAAACCCAATACTATTGGAAAATGGGGTGAGGGTATCACATCGAACGTTAGTATTCTGTATGTCCTTCCTTTGTGGTAACTAATATAGAATAGTGTTATGGTTATGGGGCCACTAGAAATAACAGAACCATCAATAACTATTAGCGAGACTGGGTTTTGTTTTAACACACCATAGGTATTTTATTCTGTTGTACAATAGATATGTCGATGAAGTTGCCGAAAGCTCCTGAGTCAACAATAGCGGAAGTAGAGAGTCTCCTATGGTCCCACTGCAACAGGAGAGATAAATTACAGTAAGATATAGGTTTTTCAGAATGTTTGGTTATGTTACAGTGTGTAGACTTACTCTTTTTATTCTTGCGTTAATATTGGGCAGTCCGAGACTGTATGGCTAGGATTTGCACAATACATGCAGAGTTGGTTAGTTCTGCTCCTAAGCGTTCTTCTGGAGTGAGTGGCCCCCTTAGAACTCCTATTTCCATTGGAGTGGGTTGAGCTGTATGTGGAGTTTTCTGGTGGGAGTAAGTAGGATTGCTGGATTTAAATGTTGTTTCCATATGTCCTCGTTCTGCCTTCCGTTCTCTAAGCCTTGCGGTCCGATTTGGATTGCGACCTTTCATTAAGGCTTCCAAGGTGTTAGGTAACTCTATGCGTGCCAGCTCATCTTTAACGTGGGTCAGAAAGACCTAGACGGAACTGGTTTCTGAGAGAAACCAAGCTCCAAGCTGAATCAGATGCATAAAGCTTGAATTCAGTAGTATATTCTTCTACTGATTTCTTTCCTTTGTTTAAGGTTCCTCACTTTTCTGTTCGGCAGTGAATTGAATGTCTGTGTCTCTGTACAGCTCATCCATAGCTAGAAAGAATTCAGACAATGAAATTTAAGGTGGGATCATTTGTTTCATATAATGATCTGCCCAGATTCTGGGTTCTGATCTTAGAAAAGAAATTGTAGATAAAACCCTACCCTTTCAGTAGGGTAAGTCTTGGGTTTTAAACCTATAAAGGAGATGACAGGCATTTTTGAACAGCCTATAGGATTTCCTATCACCATAAAATAAATCCGGCAAACCTGATCTGTGGTTCAGTAGTGGGGGTTTGTTGTTCTTTACCCTCCTTGATCAATTCCCTGAGTACCTGGTTTTCAACTTGTAGATCTAGTATAGCCTGAACCCATTTGGTCTACCTTTTGGCATAAGTTATACAGTGTTTGGGGAATGTCAGCTGGATCCATAATTTTTTTAATGGCTTAGTATTATGTAATAATTAGCCTCCCAGTGGTGATACTGTGGTATCTTGGAAGTAATTCAAATGCAGGTTCTGTAGCACTAATTCTAATGGGAACACACACTTTCATATGTTCTCAATTAAAACTGTGTGCCTTTATTGTATGATAGATAAATATGTATACAAATAGTTACTGGGAATGAGAATGTACAAATAATATAGTCTATCAGATATCACAGATAGTACAAAAGAAGGCCAAGATCTACAAAGTACTACAAGGTGATATACAATGACAATAGCCTCAGTATGCAGAAACCCTCCAAAGAATTAAAAGTAAAAAAAATAAACCTTCCCTGTATGGAGAAACTTTCCAGAAGATGGAATTATACTTATTTTGTATAGCAATGAAAATTGAGGTTAAGAAATGGCAAAGTATGCGAATAAGATAATGCAGCACAGTACCTTGTTTCAGCGTGTTAGGATTACACAGTTTGGCAGTTCAGAGTCACTGCTGTAGGAAGCAGGAAGGAGACTGAGTTCCGGAGCGGAGGTTTGCAGAGCTGTGAGTGACGTCAGTTTCAGCTCAATGGGAGCCGGAGTGAATGCAAGCAGGTAATGTGTGGTTTTCGGGAGGAAACGGCACAGACGAGCAATAGACAGTATCAGGCAGTAACTTATAAGATGGACAATAGTCACTTACTTAATACAGGGAGGTGCCGGAGGGTAGATGGAATACTCACCTGCAAGTAGATTTAGAGTCCATAAGTGGAGAGTGATATCCAAGGGATAAAGGATCACAGATTATAGACGATATTGCAGCCGCCGTACCAGAAGTTCCCTTGGTTGGTGATGGGTAAAACTCAGCAGACAGGCTAGGAACTAGAAGGCAGAGAAAGTATATTTTATGATCAGTAGTGCTCAGAAGAGCGAGGCTCAGTGTTACTCAGTTGTGGAATAACAAAATACTAAGCAATGAGTGCTTAGTGAACAGGTGCTTTATGGGAGAACGTAGGCATTGATTGTAGAGACAAATTAAAGGAACAGTATACCTAAATTCCCTGACAGTTATAAACACAATCTTATATTAATTTTCCTTAAAAATTGAAACCCTAATCAACCATGCATCTACTAGACCATACAATTAATATTAAATATCTGAATTCTTTTATTTAGTTACTATCCATAAACATATTGAAATATATTCGCAATAAAAGGAAATGAAACAAAATTTATATGCGTTAAAACCAACTCTTAAGATATGCTATCCTTCTTACAAAACCCAGAAAAATATACCTTCACAATTCAGCCTTATTTATTTAATACAATGGGACTAAAAACCTTTAACATCCAAGCAGTACAATTCTAAACTGTGCTCTTTCAACAATAGGATAATATATATATATTCTGCTATTTAACTGCAATTTATCTTAATACAGAATTAACTTACAATATCAGAACTTGCACAGATGATTTACTTAGCAAATCAGATACAGATTTAAACAATATATTATATATATAGGCTGTGAAATGCTAACTAAAACACACTGTTTCTTACATCTATTAAATACAAATTGACTATGCATATAACTTATCTTATAAAAAAAACTTGTATACATCACCCAACTAAACAGCAATCCAGTTTCCAATATTTTTTAACAGGTCCAATTCACCTCAGAAATTCAAAATTGGGGTAAAGCATATGGAGTCCAATTGTAGGTGTGTGCTTTTGATTAATAACTGCAGCAGTTACTCCTTTCTGGATCAGTCAACACAACAACCCTCTTTAGTCTCTATGCTGGGGTTAAATCATCTGATCTCACCCTCCCCTTTTTGATTATTTATCAGTCATTGGTGAATATTGGAAACGCCCACGGCCTTGTCCCTTTTCATTGGATTATCTTATATTTAACAGCCAAAAGGCTTTCTGGCTGTAGTTCTCTCAACATAACACCGGGTGGCAGCATTACAATTAGACAGTACAAATAAATGCAGCATGACAAAAAAATACAGTTATACATTAAAACATCTTTCTTTAAAATGTATAATAACTGCCATAATTTCTTGCACCAGTCTCTCCCAATATCAATTATAGGTGAAGCGGCATCAGATTAATTTCCTGATCGTTTTGATATGAAACATCACATTATATCTAACATTATAGTAAATAATTTATATTTCATTTAGCCTAACAGAAAATTTATATCTCATAGTCATATCACATCAAAGTAACTTCTATATCTTCATCTCACTATATTTTAAAAGATGTATTTGAAACGTTATAAACATTTATTGCACATTCATATGATATGATATTTCATTTCATGCCGGCATTCCATCTGAAATAAAATAATAAGTGTCATTAATTATTTCTTTCCAGGTCTACAAGTATTTATTTATATTCTTAAAAAACACAGAGGTTAAGTAAGATCTTTTATGTTTTCAAAACATATATATATATACACATATATATGCACATTCTTTCTATGTAGATTTGAGATTATCTGTCTGAAAAATATAGACAAAACAGAGGTTATTACACATTTTGACTGACTAAAACAGTTACCCTCCCAAGCTTAGTAAATATCCATGTAATAATAGAGAATTAGGACAATTTTCAATTTCTATATTTGATACATTCTGAGGCATGCATTCAAACAGGAAAGAAAATAAATAAATTGATGTCTATTTGCTGCCTGCTTATGTGAGCTTCCAGAGTCACACCTTAGCATTTGTCTGTGTTTTTCAAGGCCTCTACTGCTCCACATGGGGTCAATCCATGAGGAGTTGTAAAAGTCTTTAAAACAGCATATTTCCTGTTTAGCCAGCAGTGCAGATGTGTATTTGATGTAAGGGAATAATTAACACCTATGTGTATAAAAGCTGTTTCTCTATGATTTTGATCAGTTCCAAAAAGGGTAATTCAGACATTTCGTCTCCATATATTTTGTGTGGTATCACTTATCTGACAATCTTATCCCCTTAATTTGCCTTTTTATGACTCATCGTTTCTCAAACTGTAAGTTGATTATAGCAAATTTGGTAAGGGCTTCAAGTTCACACTTTAGCTAAGAATGATTCTTTTGAAGTAATCCTTAGGAGTTTCCCTGTGTAATTGAAGACGTGGGGGGTAGAACTAAACCTGTCTGTTTAGTCAGTTCTTCTGAATGCAATGAGTTATTTTCTACTGATCAGTGAAAATATCTGATCAAAGATACAGATTTATTAATCTTGAAATATGTGATCAAAATATATATTTTATTAATCTCACATATACCTTGACATATAGTTCTATTTAGATGGTTAGGTACATTAATATTTGTTACAAGTGTATATAGCACAACATGGTCTTAAGCATATATCTGCTAGGAGGGGAGATGGTTACAGTACACACATCACAATAACTAAAATGCTTTGTATAACACAATAAGACAAAACAGGCAATGTTTATGACTGAGTTTCAATTGCCACCTCAGCCTTCGGCAGCATGGAAACTCCCCAGCAGAGACTGTCTCATGACAGCTTGAACTTGTATACTTGCGGTACTAGTCACAAATTCTACACGTAGCAGGCTTTGTCATAGATTAACATAAGACAACAATGGTAGTACAATAGTTACCAGGCTGGTAAAAGTGAAAAACAGAATTAAGTCAACACAAAGCGGTAACTCATCTCGTTTAGTAGAGAATGTCCAGGCAAAAGATAGAACAGTACCAAGTCTGCATGATAGTAAGCGCAGTTAGCTGCATGTGGAGTTTAAAAGGCATAAGAACCAACTGCACCCTACATAGCTACTCCTGATTTGTCCGTTACCCGTTCTCTCCGTGGCTGCAGGTAGTACACTATCCTGTGGGAATGGGGTCTTATAGGGTCTTAAACTTATGTCGTGAAGCTGTTTAGTTCTCACCACCGAGGGTTACTCTAGGAGCTGTGAATGAATAAACCCTCGATCTACGGTCGGTCTGACAGTAGCATGGTTTTAGGGTTCGTGGATCTGGGTGAGGGGAAGATTTGTAAGACGTGCCCGTAGCTTCTCCAGCATGACTCTCTTAACAGGCCTAGGCGTATGTTGAAAATCATCAACAGGTCACTCTTTTCACATGAGCGGATTGCTCCAGCATCTATCTTCTCTCTCTCTCCCTCCCTGCCCCGTCACCGCGCCAGGGCCAACCATACAGCGCGCACTGCCGTAGACTGTCAGATCAGGTAGTGTCGCATCCGATTTCTTTCCTCTCTCCTGTAGATTAACCTCCACCTAGGCTGGCTATGTTAGATCTATCTGGATCCAGAAATCTCTGACCATGATGCTCGGTATGGGCCACATCTGTATTTCCGTTGTGGGCCTGATCGATAAGGAGCGCGCCAAGTAGGTGTTTCTCCATGAGGTCAAAGTGATCAAGAAGCAGGTTCTCAATATCTCCTAACAGTTTGATCTTGATGGCCTCCATAACTGTCAATCTTCCACTCCCTCAGACCGATACAGTCAATTCAGGCATCTGATATAAAATGCAAGAGAGGTTTTTAGTAGAAAAGGCAGTTTGAACACAACTGCTATACCCCATATGCGGGGGGGGTTACTGATTCCTTGTAGCGAGGCCGCCACCCCAGGTTCCAGCGGTCCAGATCTGGGTCTAGCTTTCATAAAACTCTGCAGATTTGATATCATTGGAATCCACAGTATGTGGGCTGTTTATATTTACCAATGCTTTTGGTCTAAGTTGCAGAATGGGCTCAATAACCGGCGGGTTAGGAACATCCAACTCAGAGCCACAGATATTGCGACCTAACATGGCCGCTGCCTAGACACGCCCCCGCCTATACATTTTTTGATATTATTTTGTTGTCTTGGGAAGTTTTTTATTAGCTTTCTTCTGCTCATAGAGTCTCTGAACTATTGGCTTTACAGTGTGATCCGCCTTATCTCATTCCATGCGGTTAGGGCGGTTCTTCGTTCCAATTTGGGATTCCTTCCTAAGGTAGTTTCGGACCTCAAAATCAATTGGATATTGTCGTTCCTTTTTGTGCCCCAATCCTTCTTCTCAGAAGGATCCGTCTGTTACTCTATTGGATGAGTGAGTGTTCTAAAATCCTATCTCCAAGCTGCTAAGTATTTTCTGTCTTTTTATAGTATTTGCTAGCAGACATAAGGGCTATAAAACCACATCAACTTCTCTTTCCTTTTGGTTGAGGAGTGTCCTTGTTGACTTATGAGTCATCTGGACAACAGTCTCCTGAGAGGATTAAGGCTCAATCATCTTGTGCTGTTTCTTCTTACTGGGCCTTTAAAAATGAGGTTTCGGGTGAGCAAGCTTGCAAGGCGACCCTTTTGGTCCCTGTTGTATACTTTTTCCAAATTTTTGAACATTCAATGTTTTTTGACTCAGCTGAGGCTTCCTTTGGGAGAAAGGTTCTTCAAGGGGTGGTGCCCTCAGTTTAGGCCCACCTGTTTCTCCCCTCCCTTTCCATTCTGTGTCCTCTAGCTTGGGTATTGGTTCCCACTAGTAATTAGAATGGATTTGTGGACTCTCCATGCCATTGGAAAAGAAAACAAAATTTATGCTTACCTGATAAATTATTTTCTTTCCTGGCATGGAAGAGTCCACGACCCACCCCTTATGTAAATTCAAGATGGCTTATTATTTTTGTTTCTTCTAGACTTCAGTCACCTCTATACCCTTTGTGTCCTCTTCTCTTTCCATATTTCTTCGGGCTGAATGACAGAGTTTATGGGAAGTGGGTGGGATACGCAAAGATTTGCTGGCGTGTTCTTTGCCTCCTCCTGGTGGCCAGGAGTTGATTCCGACTAGTAAATAGAATGAATTTGTGGACTCTCCATGCCAGGAAGAAAATAATTTATCAGGTAAGCTTAAATTTAGTTTTTTCCACTTTGAAACACTTGCATTATTTGCAAGTTTTAAAATTTCAATGAGCACTAGGCCTCAAAAAGCTTTTTTTGCCCCCTTTACACCTAGTTGAGCTGGGTGTAATTTGTTTCATGTATCGACAGCCTCTGACAGTGTATTAACAGTTTGCACTCATAGGAAAATGTTAGCGTTTAAAAGACCAGTAAATTAAGTAGATTTGCATAACCAGCAAATGCATGATAAAAAGACAATGCAATAACATTTAGTTTGAACTTTAAATGAGTAGTAGAGATTTTTTTCTGACAGATTTCAAAGTTATATCGTATTTTCACTCCTCCTGTATCATGTGACAGCCATCAGCCAATCACAAATGCATATACGTATAGTCTGTAAACTCTTGAACATGCTCAGTAGGAGCTGGTGACTCAAAAAGTGTAAATATAAAAAGACTGCACACATTTTGTTATGAAAGTAACTGGGAAAGTTGTTTAAACTACTGCTCTATCTGAATCATGAAAGTTTAATTTTGACTTGAGTGTTCCTTTTATGTAGCGGTCAGCAACCCAGATGTTTTTGAACTACATTTCCCATGATGCTGAGATACTCTTAGGCTGTCCTGAGCATCATGGGAATTGTAGTTCCAAAACGTCTGGGGTGCCAATGTTGCTGACCCCTGCTTTTAAGGCTTCTAATAATTTCTATGAGACGCGGAAAAAAAAAATATTGTGGTATAAACGCTCCATCGGAAGCAGTCAATACACAAAATTGCTTCCGACAGCATATTTATCTGTTTGCAACCTCACGCATACCAAATTACGGCTCAATGGAAACGATTTCTAAGTTTACACAAGTGCTCAGAATGCGACCATGATGAGATAAAGAATTTGACAACAGTATACAGGCACGTGATGCGAGTGGTCAGTGAGTCTGATGTTACTTTTAAATTTCACTCTTGCAGCGTGTGACTAACTCACTAACAGCGAGTGACATGACCGGGGACAAGACGACAACAGGGAGAATACTGAACCACACCCGGCAGATCACGTACCTGCTGACAGGGGAGTGAGAGCTGATGGAATATATCATAATAAGAGCTGTGTGTCCTTGTGACTGGCTGTATTTGTTTTTTCGTTTTTCATTGGAGGAGCCTAAATTATATGTACTTGTATATATACATTAAAGTGAATGTAAACTTTAATTAATTAAAGCTCAGTATCAAAAAATAGTGGTAGTTTAATTCACTGAAGTCTACAAAGACGCTTATTTTTTAAAATAGTTACCTTGCGTTATAGTAAACATAACGCTGATCCTCCGCGCTGCAACTGCAGCTTTTTTAAGCATATGGATGACAGATCCGGCTTCCCCTCCGATCGCAGAGCTGGATGCCAAATGGAAGCACGCAAACGATTGGAGGAAGCCAGATTTGCCTTCGATCTGCTAAAGAAAGCAGGAGATGTGGGCGGAGGATCGGCACTATGTTTGCCATATCGCAAAAGGTAAGTATTTTAAAAGTAAACGTATTTGGTAAACTTTTAATGAATTAAAGTGTCCCTGTTTTAAGATAGTTTTTTGATACTGAGCTTTAAAATCATTAAAGTTTACAATCAGTTTAACAATCACTGGTAATCTGAAAATTAAACTTCCATATAAATAAATATTACATAAACGCCAAAAATATTCAAGTTTTAAACATCAGATTTTCAGCATTTCTAATCAAAACTGCCACATTTCAAAGAAATTTGTTTATGTAAAGAAAAGTTACAATCATCTTAAAAACAGGTCCCAATACTTTAGGGGTTAAAAAACCAGTAAATACAATATAATTGCATAATAAAAAGAAAATGCAATAGCACTTACAGGGAGTGCAGAATTATTAGGCAAATGAGTATTTTGACCACATCATCCTCTTTATGCATGTTGTCTTACTCCAAGCTGTATAGGCTCGAAAGCCTACTACCAATTAAGCATATTAGGTGATTGCATCTCTGTAATGAGAAGGGGGTGTGGTCTAATGACATCAACACCCTATATCAGGTGGTGCATAATTATTAGGCAACTTCCTTTCCTTTGGCAAAATGGGTCAAAAGAAGGAACTTGACAGGCTCAGAAAAGTAAAAAATAGTGAGATATCTTGCAGAGGGATGCAGCACTCTTAAAATTGCAAAGCTTCTGAAGCGTGATCATCGAACAATCAAGCCTTCATTCAAAATAGTCAACAGGGTCGCAAAAAGCGTGTGGAAAAACCAAGGCGCAAAATAACTGCCATGAACTGAGAAAAGTCAAGCGTGCAGCTGCCAAGATGCCACTTGCCACCAGTTTGGCCATATTTCAGAGCTGCAACATCACTGGAGTGCCCAAAAGCACAAGGGGTGTGCAATACTCAGAGACATGGCCAAGGTAAGAAAGGCTGAAGACGACCACCACTGAACAAGACGCACAAGCTGAAACATCAAGACTGGGCAAAGAAATATCTCAAGACTGATTTTTCTAAGGTTATTATGGACTGATGAAATGAGAGTGAGTCTTGATGGGCCAGATGGATGGGCCCGTGCTGGATTGGTAAAGGGCAGAGAGCTCCAGTTCCGACTCAGACGCCAGCAAGGTGGAGGTGGAGTACTGGTTTGGGCTGGTATCATCAAAGATGAGCTTGTGGGGCCTTTTCGGGTTGAGGATGGAGCCAAGCTCAACTCCCAGTCCTACTGCCAGTTTCTGGAAGACACCTTCTTCAAGCAGTGGTACAGGAAGAAGTCTGCATCCTTCAAGAAAAACATGATTTTCATGCAGGACAATGCTCCATCACACGCGTCCAAGTACTCCACAGCGTGGCTGGCAAGAAAGGGTATAAAAGAAGAAAATCTAATGACATAGCCTCCTTATATATATATATAAATAATTGAAATGGGTATATATTTGTTTTTTGTTAAGTTGCCTAATAATTATGCACAGTAATAGTCACCTGCACACACAGATATCCTCCTAAAATAGCTATAACTAAAAACAAACTAAAAACTACTTCCAAAACTATTCGGCTTTGATATTAATGAGTTTTTTGGGTTCATTGAGAACATGGTTGTTGTTCAATAATAAAATGAATCCTCAAAAATACAACTTGCCTAATAATTCTGCACTCCCTGTAGTCTGAATTGAAAATAATTAGTATTTTGTAGTTATTTCTGTTTCCCCTTCCCTCCCGTATCATGTGACAGCCATCAGCCAATCACAAATGCATATATGTATATACTTTAAACTCTTGCACATGCTTAGTAGGAGTTGGTAGGAGTTTAAAAACAAATACAAAAGTGGAATAAGGGTATCCAAATGTCCCCCTATACAAGCAACGCGTTTCTCGGCGCTATAAGGCTGTTTCCTCAGGCATAGTATACACCTGCTTTATATAGCTCCTACCTAACTCAAATGAACCATATCCTCCCTTTTAGGGGGCGTGCTCTCTAACTGATTAGTTGCATACACCTGCATATTCAGGCTGCGCTGTGCAAGATGTTCTAAGTATGTGTCCGTTTTTGTCAGTGCAAGCTGTTGAAAGTATGTGTCCAGTTTTTCCCCCCACACACTCTAGTTTGTTTGTGTACACAGCATATTACACTTACGTCCGTGTTTTATTTATGCTAAATTTTATTTAGCCAATGGATGCTCTAGCCTATGTAGGAAGTGAATTTTAGTTTAAGGGGCCTATCACAGCGGAGGTGTGTCCATCCTCATCACACCACTCCATCTCTGTGCCTATATGATAGGCTGCTGTGTACTCTGCCCCTCAATACTACCATATGATAGGCATTTATAATTCATCAACAGTGTTACTGACTAAGGGAAATGATCACCGCAATAAGCGCAAAACACATTACAATGCCCCAACCCGAGTGTCATTACTACTCGATGTCACACCTGTCATGCAAATTTCCATGACCATACACCACAAATCCAAATGGGCAGAGAAGTGTACATATACCACATACAGTGCCCAAATAACATTGATACACTATTTGAATAGTGGTACCCTATCCATACCTCACGATAGACCTTCCCTCAAATATACAAACTGATAAACCCATAGCTTATAACTAAGCCGGTTCCCCATCAAAGCCTGATATACACCAATGTGGGTAATGTCCGCAAAACCTATCTATGTATAGATGACTATCTGCCCCAAACCCGAACAGAGGCACAAAACAGATACTACAGCCCCAATAGTGTCAGTGTGAAAGGGTGTTAACGTGTAATGTGTGATTGAATGGATTAGTTATGTGTTTATATTAGTAAATAAATATACAATTGGGTTAACCTTTTCTGTGCAGAGTCCTCCTACTCACATACTAGAATTGTTTGTTAAAAGTTTTGCCAATAGCGCAAATAGAGAAATGTCTATTGCATATTTTAGGCAATGTACTGTTAGCAGTTGTAGAAGGTATTAGGGACTCAAGAGAGTGAGATCTACATTATGTGGTTGGAGCCATGCTGAGAAGAGGAGGGGGTCAAGTATGGATAGTGAACAGGATAATGGGTGTGTTTGGTGGTTCTGTTGCATTTCTGGGTAGTTCATGGGTGTGTCTGTGTGGTCTATGGTTGGAGGCTAAGTGAAATTCTGCAAATAGGGACACATGCCTGTCTCAGAGGGACAGAGTCTATGGGCGTCCGCAGAAATGTTTTCCAGGGGGAGCAATAAAGTGGAATATGCCCAGGACAATGCCCAAAATGCTAATAGTTGTAGTTGACTAGTGTACTATGCATTTTGGAGTCAATATATGCTAAACTTTAATACACTTTTACACATTTTGGGCCAGATTATGAGTGGAGGGCAAAATTGAGTTTTCGTAAATTCAATATTTACTATCCACTCGTAATAATAGCGCACACAATTGTGCGCTGGTATTAGAGGTGAGGCGCAATGCAAATGCGACCTCGGGTTTGCATTGCAGGGAAGCTTTGCTCTCACGAGAGCGCACTTCCATAGGCTTAAATGGGAGCCTCATTCTCATGCAGTGAGACACGGCTGAGAACCTAGCGCATCGAAAGGGGTAAGTAGCACAGCGATGGGCAGCAAATGTGTTAATATGTGTATATACACTTATTAACACATAAATATAGATAGGTATATAAGCGTATACATATATATTTTGAGTGATAACGCAGTCCTTATAGACTGCAATGTAAAGGCACTTTATAGTGCCATTTTTTTTCTTACACCCCATACCCGCGAACGTTAGCCCCCAAAAACTGCTTTGTGCAGTTAATTTAAAAAAATATTAAAGATGCTGAGATGTAGTCAGATGACCTATTAATCTCAAAAGTCTCCATACACAGGAGTGAGACCAGAATGTGGACAATAACTGAACAGTTTTTAAAAAGTCACAAAACTTTATATCTACAGTTCATATGGAAATAAATAACAGAACAAATGTACTAAATTATGCAGTTCAACTATATACTAACGTGAACTAAGACTGGTACAAGTAGGCGCTACTAGATTGAGACGCCGACTTGTACCGGTATTAGCAAACATACGGCTAGATTACGAGTTATGCGTTAGGGTAAAAAAACAGCGTTAGGAAGTTCTAACGCTGCTTTTTTACGCCCGCTGGTATAACGAGTCTTGAAGGTTTAGGGTCATTGCACACTTCTTTGGCTTTACCGCAAAACGACTTACGTAAACTTCGTAAAGTCTTTTTTCTATGGGACATCCACAGCGCCAGTATTACGAGTCTGTCCTGGGAGGCCAAAAAGTGAGCGGTACACCCTACCCTGTCAAGAGTCCTAACACATTTAAAAGTCAGTAGTTATGAGTTTTATGGTACAACGCCGTAACATAAAACTCATAACTAAAGTGCTAAAAAGTACACTAACACCCATAAACTACCTATTAACCCCTAAACCGAGGCCCTCCCGCATCGCAAACACTATAATTAAAATTTTTAAACCCCTAATCTGCTGCTCCGGACACCGCCGCCACCTACATTATATTTATGAATCCCTAATCTGCTGCCCCCAACATCGCTGACACCTACATTATAATTATTAACCCCTAATCTGCCGCTCTGGACACCGCCACCACCTACATTATATGTATTAACCCCTAATCTGCTGCCCCCAACATCGCCGACACCTACATACTATTTATTAACCCCTAATCTGCCGTCCCCAACGTTGCCGCCACTATATTAAAGTTATTAACCCCTAAACCTAAGTCTAACCCTAACCCTAACTTAAATATAATTACAATAAATCTAAATAAATATTACTATCATTAACTAAATTATTCCTATTTAAAACTAAATACCTGTAAAATAAACCCTAAGATAGCTACAATATAACTAATAGTTACATTGAAGCTATTTTAGGGTTTATTTTTATTTTACAGGCAAGTTTGTATTTATTTTAACTAGGTAGAATAGTTATTAAATAGTTATTAACTATTTAATAACTACCTAGCTAAAATAAATACAAAATTACCTCTAAAATAAAACCTAACCTAAGTTACAATAACACCTAACACTACACTATAATTAAATAAATAAATTAACTAAATTAAATACAATTACCTAAATTAAATTAAATTAGCTAAAGTACAAAAAACAAACAAGCAGTAAATTACAGAAAATAATAAACAAATTACAGATATTTAAACTAATTACACCTAATCTAATAGCCCTATTAAAATAAAAAAAGCCCCCCCAAAATAAAAAAAAATCTAGCCTAAACTAAACTACCAATAGCCCTTAAAAGGGCCTTTTGCGGGGCATTGCCCCAAAGTAATCGGCTCTTTTACCTGTAAAAAAAAATACAAACAACCCCCCCAACAGTAAAACCCACCACTCACACAACCAACCTCCCCAAATAAAATACTATCTAAAAAAACCTAAGCTCCCCATTGCCCTGAAAAGGGCATTTGGATGGGCATTGCACTTAAAAGGCAGTTAGCTCTATTGCAGCCCAAAGTCCCTAACCTAAAAATAAAACCCACCCAATACACCCTTAAAAAAAACGTAACACTAACCCCTGAAGATCGACTTACCGGGGAGAAGTCTTCTACCAAGCCGGCCGAAGTCCTCAACGAAGCCGGGAGAAGTCTTCATCCAAGCCGGGCGAAGTGGTCCTCCAGACGGGCAGAAGTCTTCATCCAGACGGCATCTTCTATCTTCATCCATCCGGTGCGGAGCGGGTCCATCTTCAATACATCCGACGTGGAGCATCCTCTTCATCCGACGACTAAATCTGAATGAAGGTACCTTTTAAGTGACGTCATCCAAGATGGCATTCCCTTAGATTCTAGCGCTGCGGAATCTGTTGGTGCTCTTCAAATAACCGATAATAATAAATAATAATAAAAAAATTCCGATATGTGGCTGATTGGAACAGGAATTGGAATCGGAATTAAGGTAGAAAAATCCTATTGGCTGATGCAATTTGCCAATAGGATTGAAGTTCAATCCTATTGGCTGATTGCATCAGCCAATAAGATTTTTTCTACCTTAATTCCGATTGGCTGATGTATTGGGTGGGTTTTATTTTTAGGTTAGGGACTTTGGGCTGCAATAGAGCTAACTGCCCTTTTAAGGGCAATGCCCATCCAATGCCCTTTTCAGGGCAATGGGGAGCTTAGGTTTTTTTAGATAGTATTTTATTTGGGGGTTGGTTGTGTGGGTGGTGGGTTTTACTGTTGGGGGGGTTGTTTGTATTTTTTTTACAGGTAAAAGAGCTGATTACTTTGGGGCAATGCCCCGCAAAAGGCCCTTTTAAGGGCTATTGGTAGTTTAGTTTAGGCTAGGCTAGGGTTTTTTTTTATTATTTTGGGGGGGCATTTTTATTTTAATAGGGCTATTAGATTAGGTGTAATTAGTTTAAATATCTGTAATTTGTTTATTATTTTTCTGTAATTTAGTGTTTTTTTTGTACTTTAGCTAATTTAATTTAATTTAGGTAATTGTATTTAATTTAGTTAATTTAATTATAGTGTAGTGTTAGGTGTTATTGTAACTTAGGTTAGGTTTTATTTTACAGGTACTTTTGTATTTATTTTAGCTAGGTAGTTATTAAATAGTTAATAACTATTTAATAACTATTCTACCTAGTTAAAATAAATACAAACTTGCCTATAAAATAAAAATAAACCCTAAGATAGCTACAATGTAACTATTCGTTATATTGTAACTATCTTAGGGTTTATTTTACAGGTAATTATTTAGTTTTAAATAGGAATGATTTAGTTAATGATAGTAATATTTATTTAGATTTATTGTAATTATATTTAAGTAGGGGGTGTTAGGGTTAGGGGTTAGACTTAGGTTAGGGGTTATTAACTTTAATATAGTGGCGGCGACGTTGGGGGCGGCAGATTAGGGGTTAATAAATGTTGGTAGGTGCGGCGACATTGGGGGCGGCAGTTTAGGGGTTAATAAATAGTATGTAGGTTGCGGCGACATTGGGGGCGGCAGATTAGGGGTTAATAAATAGTATGTAGGTGTCGGCGATGTTGGGGGCAGCAGATTAGGGGTTAATACATATAATGTAGGTGGCGGCGGTGTCCAGAGCGGCAGATTAGGGGTTAATAATTATAATGTAGGTGTCGGGGGTGGCAGATTAGGGGTTAATAAGTGTAAGATTAGGGGTGTTTAGACTCGGGGTTCATGTTATGGTGTTAGGTGTATACATAACTTTTTTATTTCCCCATAGGAATCAATGGGGCTGCGTTACTGAGTTTTATGCTGCATTTTTGCAGGTGTTAGACTTTTCTCAGCCGGCTCTCCCGTTGATTCCTATGGGGAAATCGTGCACGAGCACGGACGGCCAGCTCACCGCTGACTTAAGTAGCGCTGGTATTGGAGTGCGGTAATGAGCAAAATTTTGCTCAACGCTCACTTCTTGTCTTAACGACGGGTTTCTGAAAACTTGCAATTACCAGCGCTGCAGGTAAGTGAGCGGTGAGACAAAACTGCTCGTTAGCACCGCATAGCCTCTAACGCAAAACTCGTATCTGGGCCATACTTTTTTCAAGAAGACTTAATCTAGGATATTATAGTTCCCCTGTTAGACTAAATTATCATTATTATATATTTTACATAAACTATTATTTTACAGACCGTTTAACCACCTTTTAAAAGTATCAGAATAAAAGTGAAGTTTTTACCTATACAGATAGTAGAACTGTAAATAATAAATTGGAACATCCCCTCCTACCCCATGTAACTTATTATAGTTTAATGGCATGAGGGAAAGTTTTTACATTTACTGAACCTCAACATCAGAATCTTACTCATCATTACCACAAATAGGGATGAGCTGTCCATTCCCTGGCAGATGATGTACTTCATAACCATGAGGTTATACAAGGTGAACATTGATTTATCACCTAGGTCTCTTTAAAACGTTATCACACTATATACATTTGTTTCTTCCTTTATACACATGTGTACGAACTACCACTGAAGCGCTTTTTAACCCACTCGCTTTGGACTTTGTTCATATATATATATATATATACAGTATATATATATATATATATATAGATAGATAGATAGATAGATAGATAGATAGATTAAAGGTTTTATAAAGCACAGTACTTGTAGAAACAGGCAACTGAGCTGGAGGCGCACAGTTGTGAAGGTAGTAGAGGAAAGCTGCTGGAATAAACAATATGTAGTGTAAAGAGATTGCCCTCTGAACTCTAGACACAAGAGGAGAAATACGTGGAGAAGATTAGGTAAATTCTACAGCGCTAATCCCTGTTTTATTAAGGAATTTAGTTAGACCTATTTAAATAAAACCAGTAATAACAACAGATGTGTAGTATTAAAATGCAGCCTATACACACAATCTGAATACAAGAAATTTATATATCAAATTTCATTCCAAAATGTATATCGTCCATACAGTCTATGCGATATTCAACAGTATTTAAAACAATATTCAAAACAAGAATATATCAGTAGCACTTCTAATGGGGAATCCTTAAGCGGTCTCTCAGTTCACTTACTTCTGTATCCTCAATCATATGAGGTAAGTGATAGATGCTAAGACAAGTCCGGTGTGGAACCAAATTCCTTCAGATTGGGCCAATTTCTTAACTTTTCCTCAGTGCCACTCAGCGTTACCCCTGCTTTTTCTCTCTTCACACGATTGGTCCTCTTTCCACAGAAAACTCCCGAATTTATGATTAGGAATGAAAAAGGAGACCAAACATAGTGTGAGACCAAAATAAAAATGGTACTCACAAGTCTGTCCTCAAACACATGAGGTATAGATACAATGCATAGAAGATAAAAATCAGAGTACAGCCGGAACTCCGTGCCCGCGGGACACCACAGTAGAACCGAGCAGTATACAGCGTATTGGAACAGCCAGATTCAACACCCAGGTAGCCTGACGCATTTCAAAGTCTAGAGTGACTTCTTCATCCTCTGATGAAGAAGTCACTCTAGACTTTGAAACGCGTCAGGGTGTTGAATCTGGCTAGATTGCCAGGTGAGCCCAATTAAAGGAAAAACTACTAAAGGAGGGTGTTCCACATTATTAAGCAGAGCACCATTTTCAAGCAATATGAGGAAGAAAAAGGATCTCTCTGCTGCCGAAAAGAGTGAAATAGTTCAATGCCTTGGACAAGGTATGAAAACATTAGATATTTCACGAAAACTTAAGCGTGATCATCGCACTATTAAGAGATTTGTGGCTGATTCAGAGCACAGACGGGTTTGTGCAGATAAAGGCACATTGAGGAAGATTTCTGCCAGATCCATGCATCGGATCAAGAGAGCAGCTGCTAAAATACCATTAAATAGCAGCAAACAGATATTTGAAGCTGCTGGTGCCTCTGGAGTCCCACGGACATCAAGGTGTAGAGTCCTCCAGAGTCTTGCAACTGTACATAAACCTTCCATTCGGCCACCACTAACCAATGCTCACAAGCAGAAACGGCTGCATTGGGCAGAAAAATACATGAAGACTAATTTTCAAACAGTCCTGTTCACTGATGAGTGCCGTGCAACCCTGGATGGTCCAGATGGATGGAGTAGTGGATGGCCACCCTGTTACAACAAGGCTGCGACGTCAGCAAGGCGGTGGTGGAGTCAAGTTTTTGGGCTGGAATCATGGGAAGAGAGCTGGTCGGGGCCCCTTTAGGGTCCACGAAGGTGTAAATATGACCTCTGCAAAGTATGTGGAGTTCCTGACTGACCACTTCCTTTCCTGGTACAGAAGGAAGAACTATGCTTTCCGTAATAAAATCATCTTCATGCATGACAATGCACCATCTCATGCTGCAAAGAATACCTCTGCATCAATGGCTGCTATGGGGATAAAAGGAGAGAAAGTCATGGTGTGGCCTCCATCCTCCCCTGACCTCAATCCTATTGAGAACCTTTGGCGCATCCTCAAGCAAAAGATCTATGAGGGTGGGAGGCAGTTTACATCCAAACAGCAGCTCTGGGAGGCTATTCTGACATCTTGCAAACAAATTCAAGCAGAAACTGTCCAAAAACTCACAAGTTCAATGGATGCAAGACTTGTGAAGCTGCTATCAAATAAGGGGTCCTATGTTAAAATGTAACGTGATCTGTTAAAATGTTTAAAAAGTTAAAATGCTGTTCAAAGTTTGATTGAAATAGCTTTTGATTTCAGTAAATATGCTGCAAACACAACAAATGACAATTGTCAGTTCTTTACAACCTATAAAGTGTTTTGAAACTTACTGTGCGTAATAATTTGGAACAGTGCATTGTAAGTTTTTTATTTTGAAAAAAAATACTGTTATCATTAAGAGGTTTGTTGAATAAAATTTGAATTGTACTCTTAATAGTTGATAACATGAGAATTATGCTGACTGTTGCTTACATCAATTATTTAGGTAAATGAGAAATATATCATTGGCATAATAATTTGGAACAGGGTGTAAAGGTAAACACAAGCGCTAAAAGATCCTATGATTCTAAGCCCATTTAGTAAAGGTTTGATGTAACTTATGGCAAATATATAATCAAATGCAAATATGAAATGTCAAACCAAATTCACAAAGTAAGACGAATTTGTGCTGCTTCTAAAGATACAGTGTACCCTTTACACAGAGGTAAAATATAAAAAAGCAAGCGAAATCACATAGATGTGCACAAAAATAAATGTCTTTATGTGAAAAAAAGTCTTTAAAGGATTCAGGAATTTCAATCTAGGAACAATATCACTGTTCCGCTTCAATCCAAATGATTACTGTGCAAAAAGCAAATTACACATAAGTATGCTCACCAGACTTCACCTCAATCCTATGAGGTAAGTAAAAGGCTGAATTCCAGATAGGCACAGGAGCCAGGTCCCACTGTCTGGTCTGGTCCTCTTTGCGGCATTATAGGATACTTGTATAGTTGTCTTCAGTCTGATTCACCTTGTAAGAAAAGGAAAATTATAACCCTTATTGCTCACAATTTCTTCATTTCTCAATAGTAAGTGGGACTTGCAAGTGAGCGCGCATCGGGCATGTGCACACACAACTGACAGTAGTTGAAGGCTAATTGTTTACACGTAGGGGCCGAATTATCAAGCTCCGAATGGAGCTTGATGCCCCTGTTTCCGCACGAGCCTTTAGGCTCGCCGGAAACAGCAGTTATAAAGCAGCGGTGTTAAGACCGCTGCTCCATAACTGATCCACCTGCTCTGAGACTGCAGACATCAATCCGCCCAATCCTATACGATCGGGCTGCTAGCGGCCAATCTGTAGGGGGCGGCATTGCACAAGCGAATCATGTCCGACAGACATCGATAAATGCCGACAGCATACGCTGTCGGCATTTATCATTACACAAGCAGTTCTTGTGAACTGCTTGTGCAATGCCGCCCCCTACAGATTGGCCGCTAGCAGTGGGTGTCAATCAGCCCGATCGTATAGGATTGGGCGGATTGATGTCTGCAGCACTATATTGCACTGGGCTTGTCTTGGCTTCACCTACATAAATGAGAGAGATCTCGCCTTGCTGTAGAGTTCCGCCATTTTTAAAAAAAAAAATTCATTGGGTCCGGCATTTTGAAGTCTGAACTGCGATTTATCTTCAAGCTGGAGAATCTTTGAATATCACAGGGCCTCAGACAGAGTTTACCATTTAAAAGAGTTTCCCATTTACTTTTATTATCAAATTTGCTTCGTTCCCATGATATTCTGTGTTGAAGAGATACCTAGGTTGGTATCACGCGCACTACATGGCAGGAAATAGGGCTGCCATCTAGAACTCTTGCAAATAGATAACATTCTTGCAAAACTGTTGCCATATAGTGCTCCAAAAATGGGCTGGCTCCTCAGCATATGTCCCTGCTTTTCTACAAAAGATACCAAGAAAATGAAGACAAATTGATAATAGAAATAAATTAGAAAGTTGTTTAAAATGGCAGGTTCTATGTCATTCATGAAAGAAACATTTTGAGTTTCAGATCCCTTTAAAGAGCATATTACCGTGCACACAATACTTGTTATAATCAGCTGGTGATATCATGGTAAATTTGGCTAGCATGCTAATCTGTCTGTGTCAGCATCAGGGCACAGTGACGCCATTTATTGACCCATCTGGTCCTATGTGTATTTCCTACCTGCTATGTGTGTCTGCATGTTCTCAGTAATATTATCCTGGCTATGCCAGTAAGAGTGTGTGAAAGAACCAGTCCCTGTTTCAGCGCTGAATGAGTTGTTTGTGTTTCAGGTGCCTATAAAGTGCGATGATGTTGCAGTGTATTTCTCTATGGAGGAGTGGGAGTATATAGAGGGACACAAGGAATGTTACAAGGACGCCATGATGGAGACTAACCAAGCACTGAGGACTATGGAGATCCCAGGAAATGTGAGCTCAGGTAATGCTGTGTAGTAATAAAAAATCTCACCCAGAAAATGCACGTACACTACAGAAGTGAGTGACAGAGTGTAAATCTCCATTGAATCCATCATAGTAACATAGTAGATGAGGTTGAAAAAAAGACCTTAGTCTATCGAGTTCAACCTATACAAATCCAATATGCTTACAGAAAAGCTCCAGTTGACCCCATTAACAGGTGACCCATTTAACACAAGCAATCATATCCATGAATTCTGTTTCTAGCCAGAAATGTATCCTAGCTTTTTTAAATGTATCTAAGGTATTGGCATTCACTACCACCTTTGGTAATGAGTTCCACAATTGTATTGCTCTTACAGGGCAACACCACTTAAAATATAGCCAAGGGCTTAGCTTGTGGTGGTCCTGCATAATACATGTTGTGTACTAATAAACCGTCTGATTATAACAACTTTTTTTACCCAACATAAATATAAAAATATTTCTTCTACAAGATATGACGAGTCCACGGATTTCATCCTTACTTGTGGGATTTATCCTCCTGCTAACAGGAAGTGGCAAAGAGCACCACAGCAGAGCTGTGTATATAGCTCCTTCCTTTCCTCCACCTCCAGTCATTCTCTTTGCCTTTGTTAGTACTAGGAAGAGGTAAAGTGAGATGTTAGTTTAAGATTCTTCAATCAAGAAGTTTTTTTATTTTAAAATGGTGCCAGTAAGTACTATTTTTCTCAGGGGGAAATCGTCAGTCTATTACTTCCCAAGAGGAGTGGAGACATCTTCTTTTCTGCCCTGATGTTGATGACCTTAGCAAACATTATCTAAGATCCATGATGGTTCCCACAGCAGCTGAAGGTAGTGTAAGAAAATATTCAGTGTGGAGAACGGTTTCCTGCTGCAAGCAGCATTGAGGTATGTTCAGTTTTTTGTTTCCAGGGAGACTTTATGCATCAGAACAGGCTGACATTGTTCCCTATATGGGGAAGGGTATGCAGTATGCACTATGTGAAAAGAAATGGTGTACCTGAAATCCCTTTATTTTATTTTATTTGTCAAAGTTGTAAATATTACTTTTGGGCTGGACGCTGGGAGTTGCGGTTTGCTTAAAGGGACACTGAACCCACATTTTTTCTTTCATGATTCAGATAGAGCATAACATTTTAAGCAACTTTCTAATTTACTCCTATTATCAAATTTTCTTTATTCTCTTGGCATCTTTATTTGAAATGCAAGAATGTATGTTTAGATGCCGGCCTATTTTTGGTGAACAACCTGGTTTGTCCTTGCTGATTAGTGGATAAATTCATCCACCAATAAAAAAAAGTGCTGTCCAGAGTCCTGAACCAAGAAAAAAGCTTAGATACCTTTTTTTTCAAATAAAGATTGTAAGAGAACAAAGAAAAATTGATAATAAGAGTAAATTAGAAAGTTGCTTAAAATTGCATGCTCATGAATCACAAAAGAAAAATTTGGGTTCAGTGTCCCTTTAAGGGCTGTTAAGATTATTGCTGGCATGAAGGAGTGCACGCATATACAAGAGGGCACATCTCTTATGGTTTTTTTATTACTTTCGTTATGGTGTTTGTACTTGCGACCCATGCGGGTCTTAGTCAGGATTAGAGTAACGCCCACGGTGGGCGGAGCCTATTTTCGCACGCTCAGACGCGCAGTTCATCCAGATCGCATAGCAAGCAGAGGCTGGGGCTCTGGGGCCTAAAGTGTCTACAACCTATCGAAAGGTCCTTTCAGCTTATCAGGCTACAGCAAGTGCATGCTCATGAATCACAAAAGAAAAATTTGGGTTCAGTGTCCCTTTAAGGGCTGTTAAGATTATTGCTGGCATGAAGGAGTGCACGCATATACAAGAGGGCACATCTCTTATGGTTTTTTTATTACTTTCGTTATGGTGTTTGTACTTGCGACCCATGCGGGTCTTAGTCAGGATTAGAGTAACGCCCACGGTGGGCGAGGCCTATTTTCGCACGCTCAGACGCGCAGTTCATCCAGATCGCATAGCAAGCAGAGGCTGGGGCTCTGGGGCCTAAAGTGTCTACAACCTATCGAAAGGTCCTTTCAGCTTATCAGGCTACAGCAAGTGCATTCCGGGGGCAGGTAGGCGCCACAGCAGAGCTGTGGCGTGGTGCAGGGGCCATATTTAGAGATAAATAAAATTCTGTTTTTAATCAATATAAATTGGCTTTTTTCATATATAAGCAAGTGGATGCAAATACTAAGACAGTATTTTGGGCACTTTAAGATCGTTTTTTCTGTTCCAAACACGTTTTTGCAGATATCAGAAAAATAGTTGCGCTTTTAAAATTTAAAGGCGCAGTACAGTTTTTTTGCATTAACATTTTTGCATTCAATTTGAATTCAGAGCTCAATATTTTAAGCAAAGTACGACTATTATTAATATTGCTAGTCTGTTTAACATGTCTGACACTGAGGAGGACACTCCTTGCTCTATGTGTTTGGATGCCACTGTGGAACCCCCTCTGGTTTTGTGTTCTTCGTGTACTGAGAGGGCCTTATAATGTAAAGCACATATTTTATGTAAAGAAAATGTGTCTAAAGATGATTCTCAGTCTGAGGAGAATCAGGGTATACCGCTAACTTCTCCCCAAGCGTCACAACCTTTAACGCCCACCCAAGTGACGCCTGGTTCTTCAACCGCGTCTAATTCATTGCTGCAGTTATGTCAACTACCCTTACAGAGGTGTTATCTAAGTTGCCAGTGTTACAGGGCAAACGTAGTAGGACAGAAGTCAATGTGAATACTGAGTCCTCTGATGCTTTGTTAGCTATTTCCGATGTACCCTCACAGGGATCTGAATTGGGGGTCAGGGAACTCCTGTCTGAGGGGGAACTTTCCGATTCGGGAAGTGCGTTTCCTCAGACGGACTCGGACGTCATGTCCTTTAGATTTAAGCTTGAACACCTCCGCCTGTTACTTCGGGAGGTTTTAGCTACTCTGGATGACTGTGACTCTATTGTGGTACCACCAGAGAAATTGTGTAAAATGGACAAATACTTAGAGGTACCTACTTACACTGATGTTTTTCCGGTTCCTAAGAGAATCTCGGAGATTATTAAAAGGGAATGGGACAGACCGGGTATCCCGTTCTCACCCTCTCCTAATTTCAAGAAAATGTATCCCATATCTGACACTGTTCGGGACTCTTGGCAAACAGTACCTAAAGTGGAAGGAGCTATATCTACCCTGGCTAAGCGTACAACTATTCCTATTGAAGACAGTTGTGCTTTTAAAGACCCTATGGATAAGAAATTGGAGGGTCTTCTAAAGAAATTGTTTATTCATCAGGGTTTCCTTTTACAACCAATAGCCTGCATTGTACCCGTTACCACTGCAGTGGCCTTTTGGTTTGATGCTTTAGAAGTGTCTCTTAAGACGGAGACTCCTTTAGAGGATATTTTAGACAGAATTAAAGCTCTAAAGCTGGCTAATTCTTTTATTACAGATGCCGCCTTTCAGATTGCCAAGTTGGTGGCTAAGAATGCCGGATTTGCTATTTTAGCGCGTAGAGCGTTATGGTTAAAATCTTGGTCTGCTGATGTGTCATCTAAGTCAAAACTTTTGGCTATTCCTTTCAAAGGGAAAACCTTATTCAAGCCTGATTTGAAAGAGATAATTTCTGACATTACAGGAGGTAAGGGTCATCTCCTACCTCAGGATAGAACTGCTAAACTGAGGGGTAAACAAAATAATTTTCGTTCCTTTCGGAATTTTAAGGGAGTCCCCTCTTCTTCCTCTTCTTCCGCCAAGCAGGAAGGGAATTTTGCTCAGGTCAAGTCCGTCTGGAAACCCAACCAGACTTGGAACAAGGGTAAACAACCCAAGAAGCCCACTGCTGCTACCAAAACAGCATGAAGGGGCGGCCCCCGATCTGGGACCGGATCTAGTAGGGGGCAGACTTTCTCTTTTGGCCCAGGCTTGGGTGAGAGATGTTCAGGATCCTTGGACACTGGAAGTCATGTCCCAAGGGTATCAGCTGGAATTCAAAGGTTCTTTCCCAAGGGGGAGGTTTCTCCTTTCACGATTGTCTGCAGACCAGACAAAAAGAGAGGCGTTCTTACATTGTGTAAAAGACCTCTCTACTATGGGAGTAATTCGTCCCATTCCAAGACTGGAACAGGGACAGGGGTTTTACTCAAATCTTTTCGTGGTCCCCAAAAAGGAGGGCACGTTCCGACCCATTTTAGATCTAAAGAGTCTAAACAAGTTTCTCAGAGTCTCATCCTTCAAAATGGAGACTATTCGAACAATTCTGCCATTGATCCAGGAGGGTCAATATATGACTAACGTGGACTTGAAGGATGCATACCTTCATATTCCTATCCACAAGGATCATCATCAGTTCCTAAGGTTTGCCTTCCTGGACAAACATTTTCAGTTCGTGGCTCTTCCCTACGGGTTGGCCACAGCACCCAGGATCTTCACGAAGGTTTTAGGGTCCCTTCTGGCGGTTCTCAGGCCGCAGGGTATTGCAGTGGCGCCTTATCTGGACGATATTCTGATCCAGGCGTCGTCTTACCATCTGACAAAGTCTCATACAGACACGGTCCTGTCCTTTCTGAGGACTCACGGGTGGAAGGTGAATCTAGAAAAAAGTTAATTAATTCCACAGACCAAGGTTCCCTTCCTGGGAACTCTAATATATTCCATATCCATGAAAATTTTCTTGACAGAGGTCAGAAAGTTAAAGATTCTGAATACATGCCGAGCTCTTCAGTCCAATCCTCGGCCATCAGTGGCCCAGTGCATGGAGGTAATTGGATTGATGGTGGCGGCAATGGACATCATTCTGTTTGCTCGTTTTCATCTCAGACCGCTACAGCTGAGCATGCTCAGACAGTGGAATGGAGATTATGCAAATTTGTCTCCTCAGTTAGATCTGGATCAGGAGACAAGAGACTCTCTTCTTTGGTGGTTGTCTCAGGATCATCTGTCCCAAGGGACGTGCTTCCGCAGACCCTCATGGGTGATAGTAACGACGGACGCCAGCCTTCTAGGTTGGGGTGCAGTCTGGAATTCCCTGAAGGCTCAGGGTGTGTGGACTCAGTCGGAGTCACTTCTTCCAATCAATATTCTGGAATTGAGAGCAATATTCAATGCGCTTCAGGCGTGTCCTCAGTTGGCTTCGGCCAAATTAATTCGCTTTCAGTCGGACAACATCATGACTGTGGCTTACATCAATCATCAGGGAGGAGCAAGGAGCTCCTTAGCGATGACAGAAGTATCCAGGATAATTCCGTGGGCGGAGGCCCACTCTTGTTATCTGTCAGCAATCTACATCCCAGGAGTGGACAACTGGGAAGCGGACTTTTTAAGCAGACAGACGTTTCATCCGGGGGAGTGGGAACTCCATCGGGAGGTCTTTGCCACTCTGATCCTCAGATGGGGCAGACCGGAGTTGTATCTGATGGCATCTCGTCAGAATGCCAAGCTTCCAAGATACGGATCCAGGTCAAGGGATCCTCAGGCCGAATTGATAGATGCCTTGGCAGTGCCTTGGTCGTTCAACCTAGCTTATGTGTTTCCACCGTTTGCTCTCCTGCCCCGGATGATTGCTCGGATCAAACAGGAGAGGGCTTCAGTGATTCTAATCGCCCCTGCGTGGCCTCGTAGGACTTGGTATGCCGATGTAGTGGACATGTCCTCTCTGCCACCGTGGAAGCTTCCATTGAGGCAGGACCTTCTCATTCAGGGACCCTTCCAACACCCAAATCTAGTTTCTCTGCAACTGACTGCTTTGAGATTGAACGCTTGATTTTATCTAAGCGGGGGCTCTCTGATTTGGTCATTGATACTTTGATTAAGGCACGTAAGCCTGTCACTAGAAAGATCTATCATAAGATATGGCGTAAATATCTTTTTTGGTGTGATTCCAAGGGATACTCATGGAGTAGAGTTAGGATTCCCAGGATTCTGTCTTTTCTCCAAGAAGGATTGGAGAAAGGGTTATCAGCGAGTTCCTTAAAGGGACAAATCTCTGCTTTGTCAATTTTACTACACAAACGTTTGGCAGAGGTTCCAGACGTTCAGTCTTTCTGTCAGGCTCTAACCAGAATTAAGCCTGTGTTTAGACCAATTGCTCCACCCTGGAGTTTGAATTTAGTTCTTAATGTTCTTCAAGGGGTTCCGTTTGAACCCATGCATTCCATAGATATTAGGTTGTTATCTTGGAAAGTTTTATTTTTGGTTGCTATTTCTTCTGCTCGTAGAGTTTCAGAGCTTTCAGCGTTACAATGTGATTCGCCTTATCTTATCTTCCATTCTGATAAGGTGGTTTTACGTACCAAACCTGGTTTCTTTCCTAAGGTTGTTTCTAATAAGAATATTAATCAGGAAATTGTTGTTCCTTCTTTATGTCCTAACTCTTCTTCTAAGAAGGAGCGTATGTTGCATAACTTGGACGTGGTCCGTGCCCTGAAGTTTTACTTGCAGGCGACTAAGGATTTCCGTCAATCATCTTCATTATTCATTGTTTTTTCTGGAAAGTGTAGGGGTCAGAAAGCTACGGCTACGTCTCTTTCTTTTTTGTCTGAAGAGTATCATCCGTCTGGCGTATGAGACTGCTGGACAGCAGCCTCCTGAAAGAATTACGGCTCAATCTAGGGCTGTGGCTTCCTCATGGGCATTTAAAAATGATGCTACAAATTTGATACTTTTGCTTCTTCTGAGGCTGGTTTTGGGAGAAAGGTTCTTCAAGCAGTGGTGCCTTCCGTTTAGGTCCCTGTCTTGTCCCTCCCTTTCATCCGTGTCCTGTAACTCTGGTATTGTATTCCACAAGTAAGGATGAAATCCGTGGACTCGTCATATCTTGTAGAAGAAAAGGAAATTTATGCTTACCTGATAAATTTATTTTTTCTACGATATGACGAGTCCACGGCCCACCCTGTCATTTTTAAGACAGGTATATTTTGTTTTTTAGTTAAACTTCAGTCACCTCTGCACCTTTGGCTTTTCCTTTCTCTTCCTAACTTCGGTCGAATGACTGGAGGTGGAGGGAAGGGAGGAGCTATATATACATCTCTGCTGTGGTGCTCGTTGCCACTTCCTGTTAGCAGGAGCATAAATCCCACAAGTAAGGATGAAATCCGTGAACTCGTCATATCGTAGAAGAAATACATTTATCAGGTAAGCATAAATTTCCTTTTTTCTTTCCTAAGATATGGTGAGTCCACGGAATCATCAATTACTGTTGAGAATATCACTCCTGGCCAGCATACATGACTAAGGGCCTAATACTGGCTTGAAACGTTGTATGTTTGTTCTGGGACCCCATATGTGAAAAATAAAGGTCTTTTATTTGCTGTAGAGGCTGGAATCTCTTTCGCCTAGATTTAGAGTTCTGCGTTAGCCGTCCAAACCAGCGTTAGGGGGTCCTAACGCTGTTTTTTACCGCCCGCTGGTATTTAGAGTCAGGAAAGGGTCTAACGCTCACTTTCCAGCCGCGACTTTTCCATACCGCAGATCCCCTTATGTCAATTGCGTATCCTATCTTTTCAATGGGATCTTTCTAACGCCGGTATTTATTGTCTTGGCTGAAGTGAGAGTTAGAAATCTAACGACAAGACTCCAGCCGCAGAAAAAAGCCAGGAGTTAAGAGCTTTCTGGGCTAATGCCGGTTCATAAAGCTCTTAACTACTGTGCTCTAAAGTACACTAACACCCATAAACTACCTATGTACCCCTAAACCGAGCCCCCCCCACATCGCCGCCACTCTATTAAATTTTTTTAACCCCTAATCTGCTGACCGCACACCGCCGCAACCTACATTATCCCTATGTACCCCCTAATCTGCTGCCCCTAACATCGCCGATCGGAACAGCCAATAGAATGCGAGCTCAATCTGATTGGCTGATTGGATCAGCCAATCGGATTGAACTTGAATCTGATTGGCTGATTCAATCAGCCAATCAGATTTTTCCTACCTTAATTCCGATTGGCTGATAGAATCCTATCAGCCAATCGGAATTCGAGGGACGCCATCTTGGATGACGTCCCTTAAAGGAACCTTCATTCGGACTTAGGACGTCATTAGAAGAGGATGGATCCGCGTTGGCTGCTTCAAGATGGTCCCGCTCCGCGTCGGAATGGAAGAAGATAGAAGATGCCGTCTGGATGAAGATGTCTACCGGTCCGGATGCCCTCTTCTTGCCGGATAGGATGAAGACTTCGGAGCCTCTTCTGGACCTCTTCTTGCCGGATAGGATGAAGACTTCGGACCCTCTTCTGGACGGATCGGTGATACCCGGCGTGGTGAAGATAAGGTAGGGAGATCTTCAGGGGCTTAGTGTTAGGTTTTTTAAGGGGTGTTTGGGTTAGATTTGGGGTATGTAGGTGGTGGGTTGTAATGTTGGGGGGGTATTGTATGTTTATTTAAATGCAAAAGAGCTGTTTTCTTTGGGGCATGCCCCGCAAAAGGACTTTTAAGGGCTGGTAAGGTAAAAGAGCTGTTTAATTTTTAAGTTAGAATAGGGTAGGGAATTTTTTTTATTTTGGGGGGCTTTGTTATTTTTTTAGGGGGCTTAGAGTAGGTGTAATTAGTTTAAAATTCTTGAAATCTTTTTTTATTTTTTGTAATTTAGTTATTATTTCGTTAGAATAAAATTATATTTAACTTAGGGGGGTGTTAGTGTTAGGGTTAGACTTAGCTTTAGGGGTTAATACATTTATTAGAGTAGCAGCGAGGTCCGGTCGGCAGATTAGGGGTTAATAATTGTAGGTAGGTGGTGGCGACGTTGGGGGTGGCAGATTAGGGGTTAATAAATATAATATAGGGGTCGGCGGTGTTAGGGGCAGCAGATTAGGGGTACATAGGGATAACGTAGGTTGCGGCGGTGTACGGAGCGGCAGATTAGGGGTTAAAAATAATATGCAGGGGTCAGCGATAGCGGGGTCGGCAGATTAGGGGTTAATAAGTGTAAGGTTAGGGGTGTTTAGACTCAGGGTACATGTTAGGGTGTTAGGTGCAGACTTAGGAAGTGTTTCCGCATAGGAAACAATGGAGCTGCGTTAGGCTGCGTTTTTGCAGGTGTTAGGTTTTTTTTCAAATCAAACTGCCCCATTGTTTCCTATGGGGGAATCATGCACGAGCACGTTTTTGAAGCTGGCCGCGTCCGTAAGCACCGCTGGTATTTAGAGTTGAAGTGGCGGTAAATTATGCTCTACGCTCCCTTTGGAGCCTAACGCACCCCTTCTAACGCAAAACTCTAAATCTAGGCGTTTATTTATATATATATATATATATATATATAACACTGTTTAAGAGAGAGAGAAATATGTATTTAAGAATAATTAGAACATATTTTGCTACATGAAGAACATTGGAATGTTAAAGTGATTGTAAAGTTTAATGAATAAAAGCTGTAACGGGCCCCTATACCTGGCATGGGGACAATACAGCACTAGTATTCAAACAGCCCTTATATACTAGTGCTTTGTTGTCCCTATGTCAGGTATAGGGGCTGTTGAAATACTAGTGCTGTATTGTCCCCATGTCATGTAAAGGTCGCTGTTGGAATATTAGTGCTGTATTGTCCCCATGTTAGGTATAGGGGCTGTTGGAATACTAGTGCTATATTGTACCCATGTCAGGTATATCGGCTGTTGGAATACTAGTGCTGTATTGTCCCCATGTCGGGCATAAGAGCTGTTGGACTACTAGTGCTGTATTGTCCTCATGTCAGGTATAGGGGCTGTTTGAATATTAGTGCTGTATTGTCTCCATGTCAGGTATAGGGGCTGTTGGAATACTAGTGCTATATTGTCCCAATGTCAGATATAGGGGCTGTTGAAATATTAGTTCTGTATTGTTCCCATGTTAGATATAGGGGCTTTTACTGTGACGTGAATTAATTTGTGAAGCATAAGATAAATAGGTTATAGTTTGGTTTTAATGAACAGCGTAAAATGGATTTTATTTTGAAAACCCCACAAAACCCTGAAATACACGTCCTTTGAGATTTCTGATCGCTTACAATGCAGTGTTTGCAGCTAGTAAAGTAACAAATGCACAGCTAACTCACTTTACTACATGACACAGGTTGTATTTACTGTTGTTCTAATGTCATTACATGGAATGTTTCTTTCAGACATGACTGCTAGTGATGTAGAGTCAGGTTTATTTACCATAAGTCACACAATTGTTCACATTTTTTTAAATTTCACTTTTAACTTCAGGTGAATACGATGCTGTAATTTCATGTAATTCTGAACAAACAGAAGATCGGTGGCAAAGAAATATGACAGGAGCTCCAGAGCAGGAAATAGGTAAAAATATTAATATTGTATGTGTATGACGTGTCTGAGGAATGCAGGGAGTGTTCAGTGCTAAAATGTGACTATATTTATATGATCTATGCAGGTGATCTTAAGACTAAAGTCACACTTAAAGGGACACTGAACCCAATTTTTTTATTTTTATGATTCAGATAGAGCATGCAATTTTAAGCAACTTTCTAATTTACTCCTATTATCAAATTTTCTTTGATTTCTTGGTATCTTATGAGTCAGCCCATCTTTGGTTCAGCACCTGGGTACAGACTTTTAAACTTACTTTTTTCATTTTTTACTTCAGGTAAATATGATGCTGTGATTTCATGTAATTCAGAAGAAACACAAGATCAGTGGCTAAGAAATATGACAGAAACTCCAGAGCAGGAAATACGTAAAAATATTAGCACTGGTGAGTATACGTGTATAACATCTGAGGGATGCAGGGCGCAGGTTAGTGTGATGTGTCTATAGGATATAGGGCACAGGTGAGTGTACATATGTGACGTGTCTGAAGGATGCAGAGCACAGGTGAGTTTAAGTGTGTGAAGTGTCTGAGGAACGCAGTGCACAGCTGAGTGTACGTCATGTGTGATGTGTCTGAGGAATGCAGGGCACAGCTGAGTGTACGTCATGTGTGATGTGTCTGTGGGATGCAGGGCACAGGTGAGTGTACGTCGTGTGTGATGTGTCTGAGGAATGCAGGGCACAGGTGAGTGTACGTGTGTGATGTGTCTGAGGGATGCAGGGCACAAGTGAGTGTACGTCGTGTCTGATGTGTCTGAGGGCTGCAGGGCACAGGTGAGTGTACATGTGTAACGTCTGAGGGATGCAGGGCGCAGGTTAGTGTGATGTGTCTAAAGGATATAGGGCACAGGTGAGTGTACATATGTGACGTGTCTGAAGGATGCAGATCACTGGTGAGTTTAAGTGTGTGAAGTGTCTGAGGAACGCAGGGCACAGGTGAGTGTACGTGTGTGATGTGTCTGTGGGACGCAGGGCACAGGTGAGTGTACGTGTGTGACATGTCTGAGGGCTGCAGGGTACAGGTGAGTGTATGTGTGTTACGTCTGAGGGATACAGGGTACAGGTGAGTGTATGTGTGTGATATGTCTGAAGGATACAGGGTACAGGTGAGTGTATGTGTGTGATGTGTCTGAGGGATACAGGGTACAGGTGAGTGTATGTGTGTGATGTGTCTGAGGGATACAGGGTACAGGTGAGTGTATGTGTGTGATGTGTCTGAGGGGATGCAGGGTACAGGTGAGTGTATGTGTGTGATGTGTCTGAGGGATGCAGGGCACAGGTGAGTGTATGTGTGTTATGTGTCTGAGGGATGCAGGGCACACTTGAGTGTATGTGTGTGATGTGTCTGAGGGATACTGGGTACAGGTGAGTGTATGTGTGTGATGTGTCTGAGGGATGCAGGGCACAAGTGAGTGTACGTCGTGTCTGATGTGTCTGAGGGCTGCAGGGCACAGGTGAGTGTACATGTGTAACGTCTGAGGGATGCAGGGCGCAGGTTAGTGTGATGTGTCTAAAGGATATAGGGCACAGGTGAGTGTACATATGTGGCGTGTCTGAAGGATGCAGATCACTGGTGAGTTTAAGTGTGTGAAGTGTCTGAGGAACGCAGGGCACAGGTGAGTGTACGTGTGTGATGTGTCTGTGGGACGCAGGGCACAGGTGAGTGTACGTGTGTGACATGTCTGAGGGCTGCAGGGTACAGGTGAGTGTATGTGTGTTACGTCTGAGGGATACAGGGTACAGGTGAGTGTATGTGTGTGATATGTCTGAAGGATACAGGGTACAGGTGAGTGTATGTGTGTGATGTGTCTGAGGGATACAGGGTACAGGTGAGTGTATGTGTGTGATGTGTCTGAGGGATACAGGGTACAGGTGAGTGTATGTGTGTGATGTGTCTGAGGGGATGCAGGGTACAGGTGAGTGTATGTGTGTGATGTGTCTGAGGGATGCAGGGCACAGGTGAGTGTATGTGTGTTATGTGTCTGAGGGATGCAGGGCACACTTGAGTGTATGTGTGTGATGTGTCTGAGGGATACTGGGTACAGGTGAGTGTATGTGTGTGATGTGTCTGAGGGATGCAGGGTACAGGTGAGGGTACGTGTGTGATGTGTCTGAGGGATACAGGGTACAGGTGAGTGTATGTGTGTGATGTGTCTGAGGGATACAGGGTACAGGTGAGTGTATGTGTGTGATGTGTCTGAGGGATGCAGGGTACAGGTGAGTGTATGTGTGTGATGTGTCTGAGGGATGCAGGGTACAGGTGAGTGTACGTGTGTGATATGTCTGAGGGATGCAGAGCACAGGTGAGTGTACGTGTGTGATGTGTCTGAGGGATGCAGGGTACAAGTGAGTGTACGTGTGTGATGTGTCTGGGGATGCAGGGCACAGGTGAGTGTAGGGGTGTGATGTGTCTGAGGAATACAGGGCACAGGTGAGTGTACGTGTGTGATGTGTCTGAGGGATGCAGGGCACATGTGAGTGTCGGTGTGTGATGTGTCTGAGAGACACAGGGCACAGGTGAGTGTACGTGTGTGATGTGTCTGAGGGATGCAGGGCACAAGTGAGTGTACGTGTGGGATGTGTCTGAGGCAGGGCACAAGTGAGTGTACGTGTGTGATGTGTCTGAGGGATACAGGGCACATGTAAGTGTCGGGGTGTGATGTGTCTGAGAGACACAGGGCACAGGTGAGTGTACGTGTCCGACATTCAGATTTTACAATTTCCCTGTGCAGTGCTAACAAACTAAAATGTGACCATATGTATATAATTTATGCAGGTGATGATAGGACTAAAGTCACACATAATTCTGAACAAACAAATGATCTGTATGTAAATAGACAACTGGAAGCTGTGGAACAGGAAATCAGTGACAGTATCAGTACAGGTGAGCGCACGTGTGTGTTATGTCTGAAGGATGCAGATCATCTGCTCCACTATGCCTAGGAAGGTTCCCGGACCCCGCCGCAATCTATATATTAAATTTATTAATCCCTAATCTGCCCCCCCTACACCGTCGCCACCTATAATAAATTTATTAACCCCTATCCTGCCCCCCCCCCTACACCGCCGCCACTGTAATAAAATTATTAACCCCTAAACCTAAGTCTAACACTAACCCTAACACCCCACTAACTTAAATATTAATTAAATACATCTAAATAAATTTAACTCTTATTAACTAAATTAATCCTATTTAAAACTAAATACTTACCTTTAAAATAAACCCTAATATAGCTACAATATAAATTATAATTACATTGTAGCTATTTTAGGATTTATTTTTATTTTACAGGCAACTTTCAATTTATTTTAACTAGGTACAATAGCTATTAAATAGTTATTAACTATTTAATAGCTACGTAGTTAAAATAAAGAGAAATTTACCTGTAAAATAAAAACTAACCTAAGTTACAATTACACCTAACACTACACTATACTTTAATAAATTATTCCTATTTAAAACTAAATACTTACCTGTAAAATAAACCCTAAGATAGCTACAATGTAATTAATAATTACATTGTAGCTATTGTGGGATTTTTATTTATTTTACAGGTAACTTTGTATTTATTTTAGCTAGTTAGAATAGTTATTAAATAGTTATTAACTATTTAATAACTACCTAGCTAAAAGAAATACAAAATTACCTGTAAAATAAATCCTAACCTAAGTTACAATTAAACCTAACACTACACTACACTATCATTAAATAAATTAAATACATTAAATACAAATACCTACTAATAAATACACTAACTAAAGAACAAAAAATAAAAAAAGAATTAAGTTACAAAAAATAAAAAAAGAATTTACAAACATTATAAAAATATTACAACAATTTTAAGCTAATTACACCTACTCTAAGCCCCCTAATAAAATAACAAAGCCCCCCAAAATAAAAAAAATCCCTACCCTATTCTACATTTAAAAGAAACAAGCTCTATTACCTTACCAGCCCTTAAAAGGGCCTTTTGCGGGGCATGCCCCAAAGAAAACAGCTCTTTTGCCTGTAAAATAAAAATACAACCCCCCCCCCCCAACATTAAAACCCACCACCCACATACCCCTAATCTAACCCAAACCCCCCTTAAATAAACCTAACACTACCCCCCTGAAGATCTTCCTACCTTGAGTCGTCTTCACTCAGCCGAGCCGAATTCTTCATCCAAGCGGGGGGCTGAAGAAGTCCATCATCCGGCTGAAGTCTTCATCCAAGCAGGGGCTGAAGAGGTCCATCATCCGGCTGAAGTCTTCATCCAAGCGGGGGCTGAAGAGGTCCATCATCCGGCTGAAGTCTTCATCCAAGCGGGGGCTGAAGAGGTCCATCATCCGGCTGAAGTCTTCTATTAAGCGGCATCTTCAATCTTCTTTCTTCCGGCTCCATCTTCATCCCGCCGATGCGGAACATCCTTCCTCCACGACGAACTCCCGACGAATGAAGGTTCCTTTAAGGGACGTCATCCAAGATGGCGTCCCTCGAATTCCGATTGGCTGATAGGATTCTATCAACCAATCGGAATTAAGGTAGGAATAATCTGATTGGCTGATGGAATCAGCCAATCAGATTCAAGTTCTGTTCCGATCAGCCAATAGAATGCGAGCTCAATCTGATTGGCTAATTGGATCAGCCAATCGGATTGAACTTGAATCTGATTGGCTGATTCAGATTATTCCTACCTTAATTCCGATTGGCTGATAGAATCCTATCAGCCAATCGGAATTCGAGGGACGCCATCTTGGATGACGTCCCTTAAAGGAACCTTCATTCGTCGGGAGTTCGTCGTGGAGGAAGGATGTTCCGCATCGACGGGATGAAGATGGAGCCGGAAGAAAGAAGATTGAAGATGCCGCTTGATAGAAGACTTCAGCCGGATGATGGACCTCTTCAACCCCCGCTTGGATGAAGACTTCAGCCGGATGATGGACCTCTTCAGCCCCTGCTTGTATGAAGAATTCGGCTCGGCTGAGTGAAGACGACTCAGGGTAGGAAGATCTTCAGGGGGGTAGTGTTAGGTTTATTTAAGGGGGGTTTGGGTTAGATTAGGGGTATGTGGGTGGTGGGTTTTAATGTTGGGGGGGGTTGTATTTTTATTTTACAGGCAAAAGAGCTGTTTTCTTTGGGGCATGCCCCGCAAAAGGCCCTTTTAAGGGCTGGTAAGGTAATAGAGCTTGTTTCTTTTAAATGTAGAATAGGGTAGGGAATTTTTTTATTTTGGGGGGCTTTGTTATTTTATTAGGGGGCTTAGAGTAGGTGTAATTAGCTTAAAATTGTTGTAATATTTTTATAATGTTTGTAAATTATTTTTTTATTTTTTGTAACTTAGTTCTTTTTTTATTTTTTGTACTTTAGTTAGTGTATTTATTTGTATTTATTTGTAGGTATTTGTATTTAATTTATTTAATTTATTTATTGATAGTGTAGTGTTAGGTGTAATTGTAACTTAGGTTAGTTTTTATTTTACAGGTAAATTTCTCTTTATTTTAGCTAGGTAGCTATTAAATAGTTAATAACTATTTAATAGCTATTGTACCTAGTTAAAATAAATTGAAAGTTGCCTGTAAAATAAAAATAAATCCTAAGATAGCTACAATATAATTATTATTTATATTGTAGCTATATTAGGGTTTATTTTAAAGGTAAGTATTTAGTTTTAAATAGGATTAATTTAGTTAATAAGAGTTAAATTTATTTAGATGTATTTAATTAATATTTAAGTTAGGGGGGTGTTAGTGTTAGTGTTAGACTTAGGTTTAGGGGTTAATAATTTTATTACAGTGGCGGCGGTGTAGGGGGGGGCAGGATAGGGGTTAATAAATTTATTATAGGGGCGACGGTGTAGGGGGGCAGATTAGGGGTTAATAAGTTTAATATAGGTTGCGGCGGGGTCCGGGAGCGGCGGTTTAGGGGTTAAACTATTTATTTAGTTGCGGCGGGGTCCGGGATCGGCAGGATAGGGGTTAATAACTTAAAGGGCCATAATACCCAAATGTTTAAACACTTGAAAGTGATGCAGCATTGCTGTAAAAAGCTGACTAGAAAATATCTCCTGAACATCTCTATGTAAAAAAGAAAGATATTTTACCTCAAAAGTTCCTCAGTAGCCACCTCCCATTGTAAAGGATTTCTAAGCAGCATTTTAGTGTGTCTGTCCTGGGACATCTTAGGGGTTGAGCATCGTGCACTCTCATATTATTTCACCAATCAGGTAAAGGAAGCTTACTATGAAATCTCATGAGAGTTAAGTCAAATCTCATGAGATCACAGTAAGAGTTCATGACCTCAGCACTGCTGATGCTGATTGGCTGCTGTTCATTTCTTAATTTTTTTTTTATTTTTGCCTTCAGCTGGCTGCAGCTGAGTATAACTTTTTACACAGAACTTACTCTGGTAAACTGAGGAGATTGTGAGGTAAAATATCTTCCTTTTTTACATAGAGATTCTCAGGTGATATTTTCCTGTCAGCTTTTTACAGTTATACTGCATCAGTTTCAAGTGATTTAGCATATGAGTATTATGTCCCTTTAATTATAGGTGGCGGCGGTATAGGGGGGGTAGGATAGGGGTTACTAGGTATAATGTAGGTGGCGGCGGGGTCCGGGAGCGGCGGTTTAGGGGTTAATACATATATTATAGTTGCGGCGGGGACAGGGAGCGGCGGTTTAGGGGTTAATCAGTTTATTAGCGTGGCGGTGGGCTCCGGGAGCGGCGGTTTAGGGGGTAATAAGTTTATTATAGTTGCGGCAGGGTCCGGGAGCGGCGGTTTAGGGGGTAATAACTTTATTTAGTTGCAGCGGTGTAGGGGGGCAGATTAGGGGTGTTTAGACTCGGGGTACATGTTAGGGTGTTAGGTGCAGACATCTCCCATAGGAATCAATGGGATGTCTGGCAGCAGCGAACATGAACTTTCACTATGGTCAGACTCCCATTGATTCCTATGGGATCCGCCGCTTCCAGGGCGGCGGTTTGAAAACCAGGTATGCTGGGCCGGAATAGTGCCGAGCGTACCTCCTAGTTTTTTGATAACTACCAAAAGTAGTCAGATTGTGCCGCACTTGTGTGTGGAACATCTGGAGTGACGTAAGAATCGATCTGTGTCGGACTGAGTCCGGCGGATCGAAGCTTACGTCACAAAATTCTACTTTTGCCGGTGTCTAGGGCTTGATAACTAAGGCGAATCAGCCTCGCCTCAAATACGCTGCGGAATTCCAGCGTATTTGAGGTAGACACGTTGATAACTAGAGGCCACTGTCTTTTAATTGCTTTTTTGCCATGGTTGGCACATCAATCTGTCAAAGAGCGCTCTGACATCTCAAACTTGTGTGTCCTTTATTGGGTTGTAAGTTCTGTCTGTGACAGAACAACGGAGAAACAAATACTCTCCTTCCGTAGTTCAATACATGGAAGTGGTAGGCTTTATGGTGGCTGTTAAAAGATTTAGTTATCTTTGCCACTTTTCATGTCAGGCCTCTGCAGTTGTCACTACTTCAGCAGTGGAATGGAGATGATAAGAAACTGACTCAAAAGATCTTGTTAGATTAGGAGACAATGAAGTTCTTGACATGGTGGCAGTGCATCAATAACTTGATATATAATAAAAAAGAGAAGGCGGCCTCCTAGTGCAAGCACAATCATATACCTAACTACACCAAATGGACAAAATAAAACAAGTGTGGCAGCACTCTAACGTGCTAATAAGTGCAGGCTGAGAGATCGCAGTGTCCCAATTCACTGACTCCTGGTTTTGAGTCATCTACCCACTCCTTCTCTGGACAACAGACGAGTAGGTATCAATTGTGCACCAATTCAAGGTTAAAAACTTTATTAAAATGTAAACAGCATAATTAAAATCAGTGGGGGGTATATTTAAACCCTTAAATCAAAGCAGAACCGCAGCAAGCTTCTCGGCTCCAAGAGCTGTTTCATCAGACAATCTTTTTTTCTCCAACATAGGTGTGTCCGGTCCACGGCGTCATCCTTACTTGTGGGATATTCTCTTCCCCAACAGGAAATGGCAAAGAGCCCAGCAAAGCTGGTCACATGATCCCTCCTAGGCTCCGCCTACCCCAGTCATTCTCTTTGCCGTTGTACAGGCAACATCTCCACGGAGATGGCTTAGAGTTTTTTAGTGTTTAACTGTAGTTTTTATTATTCAATCAAGAGTTTGTTATTTTAAAATAGTGCTGGTATGTACTATTTACTCAGAAACAGAAAAGAGATGAAGATTTCTGTTTGTATGAGGAAAATGATTTTAGCAACCGTTACTAAAATCCATGGCTGTTCCACACAGGACTGTTGAGAGGAATTAACTTCAGTTGGGGGAACAGTGAGCAGTCTCTTGCTGCTTGAGGTATGACACATTCTAACAAGACGATGTAATGCTGGAAGCTGTCATTTTCCCTATGGGATCCGGTAAGCCATGTTTATTAAGATAGTAAATAAGGGCTTCACAAGGGCTTATTAAGACTGTAGACTTTTTCTGGGCTAAATCGATTCATTATTAACACATATTTAGCCTTGAGGAATCATTTAATCTGGGTATTTTGATAAGATTATATCGGCAGGCACTGTTTTAGACACCTTATTCTTAGGGGCTTTCCCAAATCATAGGCAGAGCCTCATTTTCGCGCCGGTGTTGCGCACTTGTTTTTGAGAGGCATGACATGCAGTCGCATGTGTGAGGAGCTCTGATACATAGAAAAGACTTTCTGAAGGCGTCATTTGGTATCGTATTCCCCTTTGGGCTTGGTTGGGTCTCAGCAAAGCAGATACCAGGGACTGTAAAGGGGTTAAAGTTAAAAACTGCTCCGGTTCCGTTATTTTAAGGGTTAAAGCTTCCAAATTTGGTGTGCAATACTTTTAAGGCTTTAAGACACTGTGGTGAAATTTTGGTGAATTTTGAACAATTCCTTCATATTTTTTCGCAATTGCAGTAATAAAGTGTGTTCAGTTTAAAATTTAAAGTGACAGTAACGGTTTTATTTTAAAACGTTTTTTGTACTTTGTTATCAAGTTTATGCCTGTTTAACATGTCTGAACTACCAGATAGACTGTGTTCTGAATGTGGGGAAGCCAGAGTTCCTTCTCATTTAAATAAATGTGATTTATGTGACAATGACAATGATGCCCAAGATGATTCCTCAAGTGAGGGGAGTAAGCATGGTACTGCATCATTCCCTCCTTCGTCTACACGAGTCTTGCCCACTCAGGAGGCCCCTAGTACATCTAGCGCACCAATACTCCTTACTATGCAACAATTAACGGCTGTAATGGATAATTCTGTCAAAAACATTTTAGCCAAAATGCACACTTATCAGCGTAAGCGCGACTGCTCTGTTTTAGATACTGAAGAGCATGACGACGCTGATAATAATGGTTCTGAAGGGCCCCTAAACCAGTCTGATGGGTCCAGGGAGGTTTTGTCTGAGGGAGAAATTACTGATTCAGGGAACATTTCTCAACAAGCTGAACCTGATGTGATTACGTTTAAATTTAAGTTGGAACATCTCCGCATTCTGCTTAAGGAGGTATTATCCACTCTGGATGATTGTGACAAGTTGGTCATCCCAGAGAAACTATGTAAAATGGACAAGTTCCTAGAGGTCCCGGGGCTCCCAGAAGCTTTTCCTATACCCAAGCGGGTGGCGGACATTGTAAATAAAGAATGGGAAAGGCCCGGTATTCCTTTCGTCCCTCCCCCCATATTTAAAAAATTGTTTCCTATGGTCGACCCCAGAAAGGACTTATGGCAGACAGTCCCCAAGGTCGAGGGAGCGGTTTCCACTTTAAACAAACGCACCACTATACCCATAGAAGATAGTTGTGCTTTCAAAGATCCTATGGATAAAAAATTAGAAGGTTTACTTAAAAAGATGTTTGTTCAGCAGGGTTACCTTCTACAACCAATTTCATGCATTGTCCCTGTCGCTACAGCCGCGTGTTTCTGGTTCGATGAGCTGGTAAAGGCGGTCGATAGTGATTCTCCTCCTTATGAGGAGATTATGGACAGAATCAATGCTCTCAAATTGGCTAATTCTTTCACCCTAGACGCCACTTTGCAATTGGCTAGGTTAGCGGCTAAGAATTCTGGGTTTGCTATTGTGGCGCGCAGAGCGCTTTGGTTGAAATCTTGGTCAGCTGATGCGTCTTCCAAGAACAAGCTACTTAACATTCCTTTCAAGGGGAAAACGCTGTTTGGCCCTGACTTGAAAGAGATTATCTCTGATATCACTGGGGGTAAGGGCCACGCCCTTCCTCAGGATCGGCCTTTCAAGGCCAAAAATAAACCTAATTTTCGTCCCTTTCGTAGAAACGGACCAGCCCAAAGTGCTACGTCCTCTAAGCAAGAGGGTAATACTTCTCAAGCCAAGCCAGCTTGGAGACCAATGCAAGGCTGGAACAAGGGAAAGCAGGCCAAGAAACCTGCCACTGCTACCAAGACAGCATGAAATGTTGGCCCCCGATCCGGGACCGGATCTGGTGGGGGGCAGACTCTCTCTCTTCGCTCAGGCTTGGGCAAGAGATGTTCTGGATCCTTGGGCGCTAGAAATAGTCTCCCAAGGTTATCTTCTGGAATTCAAGGGGCTTCCCCCAAGGGGGAGGTCCCACAGGTCTCAGTTGTCTTCAGACCACATAAAAAGACAGGCATTCTTACGTTGTGTAGAAGACCTGTTAAAAATGGGAGTGATTCATCCTGTTCCATTAGGAGAACAAGGGATGGGGTTCTACTCCAATCTGTTCATAGTTCCCAAAAAAGAGGGAACGTTCAGACCAATCTTAGATCTCAAGATCTTAAACAAGTTTCTCAAGGTTCCATCGTTCAAAATGGAAACCATTCGAACAATTCTTCCTTCCATCCAGGAAGGTCAATTCATGACCACGGTGGATTTAAAGGATGCGTATCTACATATTCCTATCCACAAGGAACATCATCGGTTCCTAAGGTTCGCATTCCTGGACAAGCATTACCAGTTCGTGGCGCTTCCTTTCGGATTAGCCACTGCTCCAAGGATTTTCACAAAGGTACTAGGGTCCCTTCTAGCTGTGCTAAGACCAAGGGGCATTGCTGTAGTACCTTACTTGGACGACATTCTGATTCAAGCGTCGTCCCTTCCTCAAGCAAAGGCTCACACGGACATCGTCCTGGCCTTTCTCAGATCTCATGGATGGAAAGTGAACGTGGAAAAGAGTTCTCTATCTCCGTCAACAAGGGTTCCCTTCTTGGGAACAATAATAGACTCCTTAGAAATGAGGATTTTTCTGACAGAGGCCAGAAAAACAAAACTTCTAGACTCTTGTCGGATACTTCATTCCGTTCCTCTTCCTTCCATAGCGCAGTGCATGGAAGTGATAGGTTTGATGGTAGCGGCAATGGACATAGTTCCTTTTGCGCGCATTCATCTAAGACCATTACAACTGTGCATGCTCAGTCAGTGGAATGGGGACTATACAAACTTGTCTCCGAGGATACAAGTAAATCAGAGGACCAGAGACTCACTCCGTTGGTGGCTGTCCCTGGACAACCTGTCACAAGGGATGACCTTCCGCAGACCAGAGTGGGTCATTGTCACGACCGACGCCAGTCTGATGGGCTGGGGCGCGGTCTGGGGATCCCTGAAAGCTCAGGGTCTTTGGTCTCGGGAAGAATCTCTTCTACCGATAAATATTCTGGAACTGAGAGCGATATTCAATGCTCTCAAGGCTTGGCCTCAGCTAGCGAGGGCCAAGTTCATACGGTTTCAATCAGACAACATGACGACTGTTGCGTACATCAACCATCAGGGGGGAACAAGGAGTTCCCTGGCGATGGAAGAAGTGACCAAAATCATTCTATGGGCGGAGTCTCACTCCTGCCACCTGTCTGCTATCCACATCCCAGGAGTGGAAAATTGGGAAGCGGATTTTCTGAGTCGTCAGACATTGCATCCGGGGGAGTGGGAACTCCATCCGGAAATCTTTGCCCAAGTCACTCAACTGTGGGGCATTCCAGACATGGATCTGATGGCCTCTCGTCAGAACTTCAAAGTTCCTTGCTACGGGTCCAGATCCAGGGATCCCAAGGCGGCTCTAGTGGATGCACTAGTAGCACCTTGGACCTTCAAACTAGCTTATGTATTCCCGCCGTTTCCTCTCATCCCCAGGCTGGTAGCCAGGATCAATCAGGAAAGGGCGTCGGTGATCTTGATAGCTCCTGCGTGGCCACGCAGGACTTGGTATGCAGATCTGGTGAATATGTCATCGGCTCCACCATGGAAGCTACCTTTGAGACGAGACCTTCTTGTTCAAGGTCCGTTCGAACATCCGAATCTGGTCTCACTCCAGCTGACTGCTTGGAGATTGAACGCTTGATCTTATCGAAGCGAGGGTTCTCAGATTCTGTTATCGATACTCTTGTTCAGGCCAGAAAGCCTGTAACTAGAAAGATTTACCACAAAATTTGGAAAAAATATATCTGTTGGTGTGAATCTAAAGGATTCCCTTGGGACAAGGTTAAGATTCCTAAGATTCTATCCTTCCTTCAAGAAGGATTGGAAAAAGGATTATCTGCAAGTTCCCTGAAGGGACAGATTTCTGCCTTGTCTGTGTTACTTCACAAAAAGCTGGCAGCTGTGCCAGATGTTCAAGCCTTTGTTCAGGCTCTGGTTAGAATCAAGCCTGTTTACAAACCTTTGACTCCTCCTTGGAGTCTCAACTTAGTTCTTTCAGTTCTTCAGGGGGTTCCGTTTGAACCCTTACATTCCGTTGATATTAAGTTATTATCTTGGAAAGTTTTGTTTTTGGTTGCAATTTCTTCTGCTAGAAGAGTTTCAGAATTATCTGCTCTGCAGTGTTCTCCTCCTTATCTGGTGTTCCATGCAGATAAGGTGGTTTTACGTACTAAACCTGGTTTTCTTCCAAAAGTTGTTTCTAACAAAAACATTAACCAGGAGATTATCGTACCTTCTCTGTGTCCGAAACCAGTTTCGAAGAAGGAACGTTTGTTGCACAATTTGGATGTTGTTCGCGCTCTAAAATTCTATTTAGATGCTACAAAGGATTTTAGACAAACATCTTCCTTGTTTGTTGTTTATTCCGGTAAAAGGAGAGGTCAAAAAGCAACTTCTACCTCTCTCTCTTTTTGGATTAAAAGCATCATCAGATTGGCTTACGAGACTGCCGGACGGCAGCCTCCCGAAAGAATCACAGCTCATTCCACTAGGGCTGTGGCTTCCACATGGGCCTTCAAGAACGAGGCTTCTGTTGATCAGATATGTAGGGCAGCGACTTGGTCTTCACTGCACACTTTTACCAAATTTTACAAGTTTGATACTTTTGCTTCTTCTGAGGCTATTTTTGGGAGAAAGGTTTTGCAAGCCGTGGTGCCTTCCATCTAGGTGACCTGATTTGCTCCCTCCCATCATCCGTGTCCTAAAGCTTTGGTATTGGTTCCCACAAGTAAGGATGACGCCGTGGACCGGACACACCTATGTTGGAGAAAACAGAATTTATGTTTACCTGATAAATTACTTTCTCCAACGGTGTGTCCGGTCCACGGCCCGCCCTGGTTTTTTAATCAGGTCTGATAATTTATTTTCTTTAACTACAGTCACCACGGTATCATATGGTTTCTCCTATGCAAATATTCCTCCTTAACGTCGGTCGAATGACTGGGGTAGGCGGAGCCTAGGAGGGATCATGTGACCAGCTTTGCTGGGCTCTTTGCCATTTCCTGTTGGGGAAGAGAATATCCCACAAGTAAGGATGACGCCGTGGACCGGACACACCGTTGGAGAAAGTAATTTATCAGGTAAACATAAATTCTGTTTTTTTTTAAATATCTTTTTTATTTAGAGGTACTTTTGATGCAAACATGCTCACCAATGTGAGACCAAAATTCAGATATACATAGATGAATGTCCATAGAAAATAAATGACAAATAAAGCAATCCTTCATTTAAAGGGACATAATACTCATATGCTAAATCAGTTGAAACTGATGCAGTATAACTGTAAAAAGCTGTCAGGAAAATATCACCTGAGCATCTCTATGTAAAAAAGGAAGATATTTTACCTCACAATTTCCTCAGCTCATCAGAGTAAGTTCTGTTTAAAAAGTTATACTCAGCTGCTGCCCAGCTGCAGGTAAAAAAAATGAAGAAATGAACAGCAGCCAATCAGCATCAGCAGTGCTGAGGTCATGAACTCTTTTACTGTGATCTCATGAGATTTCACTTAACTCTCATGGGATTTCATAGTAAACTTCGTTAAACTGCATAGGGAAATAACATGAGTGTGCACGAAAGCTCACTCCCTTAGCTGTCCCGGGATAGACATACTGATTTGCTGCTTAAAGTCCTTTGCAATGGGGTTTGAATACTTAGGACATTTTGGTAAAATATCTTTCTTTTTTACATAGAGATGTTCAGGTGATATTTTCTATTCAGCTTTTTACAGCTATGCTGCATCACTTTCAAGTGTTTCAACATTTGGGTATCATGGCCCTTTAAGACATAATAAATAAACATAAAGTATAAATTACAAATATGACAGGTATTCATTTTAACATCTTATGGACCTGTAATAAGAGTCATATCTAGAATATTATATTTATAGCTTAATAAAGCTCAGAAATTATGGATGTAGGCTCAAAATACATATCTCTTATAAAAGTAAATTTTTAAGGCAATTTAACAAAGAAAAAAGAAAGGTTATCTTGTCCAGATATTGGAAACCAACCGAGATAAATAAGCTTTTAACCCTTCAATGGGTATAAAGTATTTCATTTCTGGTCAGCTAAATTAATCAATTTCAAATCTCCGTACTTCTTTAAACATATGAATAAAAATAATCAAAACAAAAACAAAAAGAAGAAAAAAAAGGAGAAAACACTGCCCCACCTTCCTCCGCCCTCCTCATAGCTCGCCTCCCTCCGAGTAGTAATTTATAAGACTTTTAATTAAAGCCAAGATGTAGGAAAGAGACCTAGTAACACTAAAGATTGAAACGTCTCAGTTTTGTGGAATTAAGAAGTAAGTGTAAATTGGATTGACAAGGGGGTATTGTAGTATCACATTTAACCATTTAGAAAATAAATTTTGGATATCTTTTCTCTTGTTAAGTGTATCCAGTCCACGGATCATCCATTACTTGTGGGATATTCTCCTTCCCAACAGGAAGTTGCAAGAGGATCACCCACAGCAGAGCTGCTATATAGCTCCTCCCCTCACTGACATATCCAGTCATTCTCTTGCAACTCTCAACAAAGATGGACGTAGTAAGAGGAGAGTGGTGTATTATAGTTAGTTTTTTAACTTCAATCAAAAGTTTGTTATTTTTAAATGGTACCGGAGTGTACTGTTTCATCTCAGGCAGCATTAGAAGAAGAATCTGCCTGTGATTTCTATGATCTTAGCAGAAGTAACTAAGATCCACTGCCGTTCTCACATATTCTGAGGAGTGAGGTAACTTCATAGGGGGAATGGTGTGCAGGTTTTCCTGCAATAAGGTATGTGCAGTTAACATATTTCTAGGGATGGAATTTGCTAGAAAAATGCTGCTGATACCGGATTAATGTAAGTTAAGCCTTAAATGCAGTGATAGCGACTGGTATCAGGCTTATTAACAGAGATACATACTCTTATAAAAGTGTAATATAAAACGTTTGCTGGCATGTTAATCGTTTTTATATATGTTTAGTGACAAAACTTATTGGGGCCTAGTTTTTTTCCACATGGCTGGCTTGATTTTTGCCTAGTAACAGGCTTTCCACTGTTGCAATATGAGTGGGAAGGGCCTATTTTAGTGCTTTTCTGTGTAGCTAAAAATACTGACAGAGACATTCAGCTTCCCTCTGCATGATACAGGACATCTCTGAAGGGCTCAAAAGGCTTCAAAGTCGTGTTTGAGGAGGGTAACAATCACAGTAGACTGTGGCAGTTGTGAATGTGTTTAAAAAACGTTTTTGTCATTTATTATTCTGTTTTTGTTATTAAGGGGTTAATCATCCATTTGCAAGTGGGTGCAATGCTCTGCTGACTTGTTACATACACTGTAAAAATTTTGTTAGTGTAACTGCCTTTTTTCACTGTTATTTCAAATTTTGTCAAAATTTGTTTCGCTTAAAGGCACAGTAACGTTTTTTTATATTGCTTGTTAACTTGCTTTAAAGTGTTTTCCAAGCTTGCTAGTCTCATTGCTAGTCTGTACAAACATGTCTGAAACAGAGGATACTTGTTCATTATGTTTGAAAGCCATGGTGGAGCCCCACAGGAGAATGTGTACTAAATATATTGATTTCACCTTAAACAGTAAAGATCAGTCTTTATCTATTAAAGAATTGTCACCAGAGGGGTCTGTCGAGGGGGAGGTTATGCCGACTAACTCTCCCCACGTGTCGGACCCTTCGCCTCCCGCTCAAGGGACGCACGCTAATATGGCGCCAAGTACATCAGGGACGCCCATAGCGATTACTTTGCAGGACATGGCTGCAATCATGAATAATACCCTGTCAGAGGTATTATCCAGATTGCCTGAATTGAGGGGCAAGCGTGATAGCTCTGGGGTTAGACGAGATACAGAGCGCGTAGATGCTGTAAGAGCCATGTCTGATACTGCGTCACAATATGCAGAACCTGAGGACGTAGAGCTTCAGTCTGTGGGTGACGTCTCTGAATCGGGGAGACCTGATTCAGAGATTTCTAATTTTAAATTTAAGCTTGAGAACCTCCGTGTATTGCTTGGGGAGGTATTAGATGCTCTGAATGACTGTGACACAATTGCAGTGCCAGAGAAATTGTGTAGGCTGGATAAATACTATGCAGTGCCGGTGAGTACTGATGTTTTTCCAATACCTAAAAGGCTTACAGAAATTATTAGTAAGGAGTGGGATAGGCCCGGTGTGCCCTTTTCCCCACCTCCTATATTTAGAAAAATGTTTCCAATAGATGCCACTACACGGGACTTATGGCAGACTGTCCCTAAGGTGGAGGGAGCAGTTTCTACTTTAGCAAAGCGTACCACTATCCCGGTTGAGGACAGTTGTGCTTTTTCAGATCCAATGGATAAAAAATTAGAGGGTTACCTTAAGAAAATGTTTATTCAACAAGGTTTTATTTTACAGCCCCTTGCATGCATTGCGCCTGTCACTGCTGCGGCGGCATTCTGGTTTGAGGCCCTGGAAGAGCCATCCATACAGCTTCATTGACTGAAATTGTTGACAAGCTTAGAACTCTTAAGCTAGCTAACTCATTTGTTTCTGATGCCATTGTTCATTTGACTAAACTAACGGCTAAGAATTTCGGATTCGCCATCCAGGTGCGCTATGGCTTAAATCCTGGTCAGCTAATGTGACTTCAAAGTCTAAATTACTCAACATTCCTTTCAAGGGGCAGACCTTTTTCGGGCCTGGTTTGAAAGAAATTATTGCTGACATTACTGGAGGTAAGGGTCATACCCTTCCTCAGGACAGGGCCAAATCAAAGGCCAAACAGTCTAATTTTCGTGCCTTTCGAAATTTCAAGGCAGGTGCAGCATCAACTTCCTCTGCTTCAAAACAAGAGGGAACTTTTGCTCAATCCAAGCAGGCCTGGAAACCTAACCAGTCCTGGAACAAGGGCAAGCAGGCCAGAAAGCCTGCTGCTGCCTCTAAGACAGCATGAAGGAGCGGCCCCCTATCCGACAACGGATCTAGTAGGGGGCAGACTCTCTCTCTTCGCCCAGGCGTGGGCAAGAGATGTTCAGGATCCCTGAGCGTTGGAGATCATATCTCAGGGATATCTTCTGGACTTCAAAGCTTCTCCTCCACAAGGGAGATTTCACCTTTCAAGATTATCTGCAAACCAGATAAAGAAAGAGGCATTCCTAAGCTGCGTACAAGATCTCCTTGTAATGGGAGTGATCCATCCAGTTCCGCGGACGGAACAAGGACAGGGGTTTTATTCAAATCTGTTTGTGGTTCCCAAAAAAGAGGGAACCTTCAGACCAATTTTGGATTTAAAGATCCTAAACAAATTCCTCAGAGTTCCGTCATTCAAGACGGAAACTATTCGAACCATTTTACCCATGATCAAAGAGGGTCAGTACATGACCACAGTAGACTTAAAGGATGACTACCTTCACATTCCGATTCACAAGAATCATCATCAGTTCCTGAGGTTTGCCTTTCTAGACAGGCATTACCAATTTGTAGCTCTTCCATTCGGGTTGGCTATAGCCCCAATAATTTTTACAAAGGTTCTGGGCTCACTTCTGGCGGTCCTAAGACCGCGAGGCATAGCGATGGCTCCGTACCTGGACGATATCCTGATACAGGCGTCAAGCTTTCAAATTGCCAAATCTCATACAGAGATAGTTCTGGCATTCCTGAGGTCGCATGGGTGGAAAGTGAACGAAGAAAAGAGTTCTCCATCTCCTCTCACGAGGGTTTCCTTCCTAGGAACTCTAATAGATTCTGTAGAAATGAAAATTTACCTGACGGAGTCCAGGTTATCAAAACTTCTAAATGCTTGTCATGTTCTTCACTCCATTCCGCGCCCCACGGTGGTTCAGTGCATGGAAGTAATCGGCTTAATGGTAGCGGCGATGGACATAGTGCCATTCGCGCTCCTGCATCTCAGACCGCTGCAATTATGCATGCTCAGTCAGTGGAATGGGGATTACACAGATTTGTCCCCTCTACTAAATCTGGATCAGGAAACCAGAGATTCTCTTCTCTGGTGGTTATCTCGGGCCCATCTGTCCAAGGGTATGACCTTTCGCAGACCAGATTGGACAATTGTAACAACAGATGCCAGCCTTCTAGGTTGGGGTACAGTCTGGAACTCCCTGAAGGCTCAGGGTTCATGGACTCAGGAGGAGAAACTCCTCCCAATAAATATTCTGGAGTTAAGAGCAATATTCAATGCTCTTCTGGCTTGGCCTCAGCTAGCAACACTGAGGTTCATCAGATTTCAGTCAGACAACATCACGACTGTGGCTTACATCAGCCATCAAGGGGGAACCAGGAGTTCCCTAGCGATGTCAGAAGTCTCCAAGATAATTCGCTGGGCAGAGACTCACTCTTGCCACCTGTCAGCGATCCATATCCCAGGTGTAAGGTGTAGAGAACTGGGAAGCGGATTTTCTAAGTCGTCAGACTTTTCATCCGGGGGAATGGGAACTCCATCCGGAGGTGTTTGCTCAATTGGTTCTCCGTTGGGCAAACCAGAATTGGATCTCATGGCGTCTCGCCAGAACGCCAAGCTTCCTTGTTACGGATCCAGGTCCAGGGACCCAGAAGCCGCACTGATAGATGAACTAGCAGAGCCTTGGTTCTTCAACCTGGCTTATGTGTTTCCACCGTTTCCTCTGCTCCCTCATCTGATTGCCAAAATCAAACAGGAAAGAGCATCGGTGATATTGATAGCGTGGCTTCTCCGAGTCAGTAATTGATACCTTAATACAGGCACGAAAGCCTGTCACCAGAAAAATTTACCACAAGATATGGCGTAAATATCTTCATTGGTGTGAATCCAAGAATTACTCATGGAGTAGGGTTAGGATTCCTAGGATATTGTCCTTCCTCCAAGAGGGTTTGGACAAAGGATTATCAGCTAGTTCTTTAATGGGACAGATTTGTGCTCTGTCTATTCTTTTACACAAGCGTCTGGCAGAAGTTCCAGATGTTCAGGCATTTTGTCAGGCTTTAGTTAGATGCTAGTGTGATCCAATACTCGTCTGAGCAAGATCAACAGCATATGAGAGTGAACTGTTCACATTCTGCAGTAAGCCCTCACTTGATCGTCCAATTACCACTTGTACCTATGACCGGTCAATCGCACTTTACTACCTGTCTGTATAGATAGACTCTGTTATCATTGGGCAGCTATTACTTGCTTAACTAGTTTTAATCTCAGCTTTTTTACTATTGTGCTTTTTAACTATTTTGCCTTATATCATATTGTGCTTATTTTATTACTGGACGTCCAGTCTGCTAATATTTGTATTTATATTTTTGTATGTATTTTTAACATTCTTAGCTTAAGTGTAGCTCTGTGATTACTATTGATATCTTTGCTATATTGTTCTTATTTAGGATTAACCAGACACTAGTGTGTAGGATAGTTGATATACTTACCTATTGTTATTTGCTTGTTCGAGCTCATCTTTAGAGCTAGGTTATTCAATTCTTCCACTACACATCAGACACCTATGTGCAATTTTATTTAGGCTTATTGTTTTATTCTTATTTTTTGCAATAAACATTCAAGTTTTTTATTAATTTTTGACCTTTGTCTCATTTGCTATTTGCTCTTGAATATATCCATTATTAATAGACTATTGTCACCTTTGCATTTTGGGTATAATCACTCCCTCTTGCTTACTTTGAGAATTACTCACTTTATTTATTTAATCACTACCTAGCTGTTAGCGCCAGTACTATCTCTCCCTATATTTTAGTTAGAATTAAGCCTGTGTTTAAACCTGTTGCTCCTCCATGGAGTTTAAACTTGGTTCTTAAAGTTCTTCAAGGGGTTCCGTTTGAACCCCTTCATTCTATTGATATCAAACTTCTTTCATGGAAAGTTCTTTTTCTGATGGCTATTTCCTCGGCTCGAAGAGTCTCGGAGTTATCTGCCTTACATTGTGATTCTCCTTATCTGATTTTTCATTCAGATAAAGTTGTTCTGCGTACAAAACCTGGGTTTTTACCTAAGGTGGTTTCTAACAAGAATATCAATCAAGAGATTGTTGTTCCATCATTATGTCCTAATCCTTCTTCAAAGAAGGAACGTCTTTTGCATAATCTAGACTTAGTCCGTGCCTTGAAGTTTTACTTACAGGCTACAAAAGATTTTCGCCAAACATCTAACCTGTTTGTTGTTTACTCTGGACAGAGGAGAGGTCAGAAGGCCTCGACAACCTCTCTTTCTTTTTGGCTTCGGAGTATAATCCGTTTAGCCTATGAGACTGCTGGACAGCAGCCTCCGTAAAGGATTACAGCTCATTCTACTAGAGCATGTGGCTTCCACCTGGGCCTTTAAAAATGAGGCCTCTGTTGAACAGATTTGCAAGGCTGCAACTTGGTCTTCCCTTCATACTTTTTCCAAATTTTACAAATTTGATACTTTTGCTTCTTCGGAGGCTGTTTTTGGGAGAAAGGTTCTACAGGCAGTGGTTCCTTCCGTTTAAGTTCCTGCCTTGTCCCTCCCATCATCCATGTACTTTAGCTTTGGTATTGGTATCCCACAAGTAATGGATGATCCGTGGACTGGATACACTTAACAAGAGAAAACATAATTTATGCTTACCTGATAAATTTATTTCTCTTGTAGTGTATCCAGTCCACGGCCCGCCCTGTCCTTTTCAGGCAGGTCTAAATTTTAATTAAACTACAGTCACCACTGCACCCTATGGTTTCTCCTTTCTCGGCTTGTTTCGGTCGAATGACTGGATATGTCAGTGAGGGGAGGAGCTATATAGCAGCTCTGCTGTGGGTGATCCTCTTGCAACTTCCTGTTGGGAAGGAGAATATCCCACAAGTAATGGATGATCCGTGGACTGGATACACTACAAGAGAAATAAATTTATCAGGTAAGCATAAATTAATTTTTTTATGCAAGGATAATATATTAAATTTTTCAAATATTATTTGAAACTGTACTGCCTTTATAAATTCAGTCATAGTAGGTGCATTTTTATCTTTCCATTTTTTAAGGATTAAGTTACGCCCTATAACAATACAGGTATTGATTTTCTTAGTGATGTAGAGGAAAAAAATATGATGGGCTTCAAAGCTAATTTTTGTCGTCTAAGGATTTGTTTAATCAGAATACTATTTTTTTCCCAAAAATTGTCAATTTTTGGACAGAGCCAGAAGCAGTGTAAAATATCTGCTTCTGTAGAACTACATCTGGGGCAATTTACTAACCCTGTACCTGCCCATTTAGAGAGTTTTTTTGGTGTAATATAAGTATTATTCAGTAGTTTGATATGAGATTCCTTCCAGGAGGAACAAATAGGAGCTTCTCTGAGCTTCTTTTATCCAGTTTATGCTGTATTTCAGATTATCAAGGGAAACCTCATCGAAATAATTCTTCCATTTTAACAAAGAAGAATTTAAAGCAATGTGTCCTTGCTTGGCCAGGAGGATTTTATATAACAGGGAGATCGAATGCTGACCTGTTCTGAAGAGTGTAATATAATTACCGAGTTCACCAAAATGCCCTAAATATGCATAAAAATTATTTTTAGAAATATTAAATTCAGTACACAGAACATCAACCAATTTTATATTATGATATTCATCTTGAGCTTGATATAGGAAAACCAATCCCTTTTTCATCCATACTTTAAATACCTCATTATTCAAACCTGGTATCAAATCTGGATTACCTCTAATTGGTAGGAATTGTGAAATCTAATAATTTACATCACATTTGGAACATACCTTCTGCCAGGCAATAATGACATTGTACAGGACTGAAATATTTTGAATATTTGTTGGGATATTTGGCTGTGAACAGTGAAGAACAGCTTTCAACAAAAATGGAGAGATCATGGTTTCCTCAATGTAATGATCTGTTAAAGGATTACTTTCTGTTATAATTTTTAAGCTAAACAACTAACATATTAAAGTTAATAAACATTAATTAAAACCTACTGACCTATATTTTCTCCAAAACAAAGTTTCATAACGTTCTAAAAGTTATATCTTTTATTCGCCGATGATGTCACGTTATCCTGCCCACTATTTTCAGGACTGCATGTTCAAAATACTTAAACCAATAACTTTGTGTTTAATGCGCCATTTTGAAACCTAGGTATTGTAAACGGTTTGGTACAGAGCAAAGGATACCCACGGAGTGGGTTTGGAAAACAATTAAATTTGCAGACAAGATTTCTGATATACGGTAGAGATATGTTAATGAAATGCTATTGATAAAAAGCGTATTTGGGGTAGTTAGTTAGTAACAGGCATAGAAAATATTTACTTACAGTGGCCCTTTAAATAACCTTTATCCGTTAACCAGTCAATTGCGAACCTGGCTGTAATTGAGTTGTTGTACCACTCAATATCTGGAAAAGCAAAGCCACCAAACTCAGCCACCTGAATGATTTTTTGTTTATTGAAAAAATATAATAATATACTACTTAGTAGCCAATCACCATTCAAAAATGGCTTTGGTTTTTCTTCCTAGACAGCCACACTTACCTTTTGTATGGCATGGACTTCCGGTACAAACACATTTCTATGACATCCCATGCACTGCACAGAGCTAGCAAAAAATTATAACATTGAGCCCTATACTCTCTAACAATCCCTCATTGAATTGTTTGCCTCCAATATGAAGTGAGGTGAATTCTGAATTGCTGATCTACACATCTTTGGTAGGTGTTCTATTACCGATCGGTGACCCAATTTCTTCCTCCATAGTACTTTCCAGACAGAGGAGGTAACAAGTGTTCAGTCAGGCAGTGAGAATTTTTCTCCCAGTGTGGAGATCTCTTATGCCGCTTGTGAAATATGGATTTATTGGTCAATCCCCTGGTCTATAGTGTGCTGTTGCTTGTGCAATCCCTGGCACTGTGCTTGCACTGCCTTTCTGGAGATTTACGAGAGGTCTATTGCAGACCCTTGAGTGTTGGAAATTATATCTCAGGTGTACCAATTTAGCTTTCAATCCAGACCTCCCTTTAGTATTTTTTACAGGCCAAAGCCTATTTTGGCACGTGTTATGGATTTGGAAACAAAGGGGGTGATTTCCAAGTTCTCACAATAGAATTGAACCAGGGGTTCTACTCCATCCTCTTCATAGTTTCAAAAATAGGGTACATCACTGGTATGTAGTAATTATATATGGGTGTTTGTGATCACTTATGTTTTTTATTATTATGGGATCATGCGATTCATACTCTTTTGGTACATTCATGATGAATGTATATGGTTTATGCTTTGTCTGGATGATTGTTTAATAAGTTTAGGATGGTTGTGTTAACTTTTTGAATATTGATAGACTACTAAGTAGTAAATTACGAGGGTGTTGTTAATTAGCAGAATACGCCTGATGAAATAGCTCTTGGAGCTGAGAAACACATTGCGGTTCTGCTTTGCATTTGAGGGTTTAAATATACTCCCTCTGATTTTGATTATGCTGTTTACATTTTAAAAAATGTTTTTAACCTTGAATTGGTGCAAGATTGGTACCTACCCATCCGTTTTCCAGTGGAGCAGTGGGTAGCTGACCCAAGACACTGGGCTCTCTCAGCCTGCACCTATTAGCCCATTGGCGTGCTGCCACACTTGTCTAATTGGAGAAGTTTGGTCATGATTGTGCTTCACTAGGAGGCACCTTCTGTTTTTTTCTTATATTTAAAGGGAAAGTCAACACTAAAATTGTTATTGTTTAAAAAGATAGATAACGCCTTTACTACCCATTCCCCAGCTTTGCACAACCAACATTGATGTATTAATATACTTTATAACATTTAAACCTCTAAATGTCTGCCTGTTTCTAAGCCACTAGAGACCGCCTCTTATAACATCCTAGTTCATGTGGGCTATATAGTTAACATTGTGTTCACGACTTGGAGTTTTTTAAGATTCAGCACAACACAGCACTAATTGGCTAAAATGCAAGTCAATAGATAATAAACAAAAAGTCATGTTATCAGGTGGGTGTCAGAAGATGCATAGATACAAGGTAATCACAGAGGTAAAACGTAAATTGATATAACTGTGTTGGTTATGCAAAACTGGGGAATGGGTAATAAAGGGATTATCTATCTTTTAAAACAATAACAATTCTATTGTAGACTGTGCCTTTAAGAGTAGAATTGGATTCATTTTTGGAGAGCTGCCGGTGCATGTGAAACTGCACAGGTGGTCTATTATGGACATTTGAACTATTACTGTGTGTGGAGGATGGATTCATCTTCCTTGTATACTTATTTATTCATAACATTTTAGATTATAGTGTTCTCCCTATTGTTTGTTCTTCTGCACCAGTTGTCCTGGGGACCTTATTCCTTTAACCGGTTATGTTAGAGGGCAGTCTGGTGGTCTAATGAGAGAGTAAGGAGTTTGGTCTCCTTTTGGAGGCAAGGTTATCAATAAACATCCTGAAACTTCACACAATTTACAGGGCTCTATGGAGTTGGCTCTGCCTCAGGCAGGATTCCTTCATCCAATTCCATTTGGACACTGTCATAGCAGGAACTTACCCAAATCATCTAGGGGAAACTCTTCACGAGTGAAGAAGAAAGTTTCCCGTACAATCATGTGGGTGGAATACCATCACTGCCTGATTTCAGCCATTCATGAGGGAACTTTCTCAGTCGCCTGTGTCTAAACCCTGGAGAGTAGTCTCCTAACCAGGATGTATTCGACCAGATAGTGAGATGTTGTGATTTACCTAAAATAGACCTCATGGCCTCTCACCTGAATCGCAAGCTACCCCTCTTGTGCCAGGTATCAGGATCTTCAAGTAGATTTTGTAGATACCTTATTGGTTCCCTGGTATGGTAGTGTGGTCTTCTCTACATTTTCCAGAATCAAACAAAAATGAGTTATAGTTATTTCTCCAGCTTGGCCTTAGGACGTGGACCTGATTCAAATGTCCTAAAGATCTTTACTCACACAGTCCCTTCCTTCATCAGGATCTCAGACCTCTGAGACGCCTGGTGATTGAACTCCTAATTTTGTCTAATAGATGTTTGCTTAATAAGATCATTGATAGCTTAATCCAGGCCAGAAATTCTATCACTAGGGACATCTTTCACAAGGCGTGGAAAACCTTTTTGGCTTGTTGTTCTCCAAAAGGATACCATGACATTTCTTTATAATTCCTAAAGTTCTAGAGTTTCTACAGGATGCCTTAGAGAAAGAATTATCAGCCAACTCTATTAAAGGGATACTAAACCCATTTTTTTTCTTTTATGATTCAGATAGAGTATGTCATTTTAAGCAACTTTATAATTGACTCCTATTATCAAATTTTCTTTGTTCTCTTGGTATCTTTATTTGAAAAGCAAGAATGTAAGCTTTGGAGCCGACCCATTTTTGGTTCAGCACCTGATAATAGGAGTAAATTAGAAAGTTGCTTAAAATTACATGTTCTATCTGAATCATGCAGTCATGGTACATATTGGTACTAATGAAGGAATCAGCGGGAGATGGAGAGTCCTAAAAAACTACTTCAGGGAGTTAGGTAGCAGGCTTAAAGCAAAGACCTCCAAAGTAATATTTTCTGAGATATTACCAGTGCCGTGTGCTAACTCAGTAAGGCAGAAGGAGCTAAGGTCTGTTAATTCATGGGTAAAAACATGGTGTAAAAATGAGGGGTTTGACTTTTTTAGAGCACTGGGTTGACTTTTCACTTGGGTACAATTTGTACAGTAAGGATGGATTGCACCTGAATGACATGGAGGCAGGTGTGTTGGGGAAAAGGATGGTAGCACATTTAGAGAATCTTTTAAACTAGGCAAAGGGGGGAGGGTCAGTTAGAACACAACAGAACAGAGAGATCAGTCTGTGAATATGTCACTCCCTTAATATCTCAAGGAAGGATGACTTAAGAAATGTCACATTAGAAAGTATAGTGGAAAGCACACCAAGTATCAGCAGAAAGCACATGAAAATTAAATGTATGAAAGCAAATGCAAGAAGCATGACAGGTGAAATGGAGGAGCTGGAGATCTTAGTTGCAGAAGAAAACTATGATGTTATCAGTATAACTGAAACTTGGTTGGATGATTCACATGACTGGGCAGTTAACTTAGAGGGGTATACTTTATTTAGGAGGGACAGGAATAATAAAAGGGGTGGAGGAATCTTCATGTATATTAAACCTAACCTTAAACCTACAATAAGGGAAGATATTTATGATACAAGTGACAATGTACAGACCCTGTGGGTTGAAATAAAGAGTGGGGAGAAAAATCCTAAAAAAAATATTAATAGGAACATGCTACAAGCTCCCCAACATTAGTGACCCGGAGGAAACTCTGCTACTATTCCAAATAGGTAAGGCTGCTAATAACAGTGCTGTAATTATGGGAGATTTTAACTACCCTGATATAAACTGGGCCAATGAAACTAGTAATTCAGCTAAGGGGAAACGATTTTTACATGTTCTCAGTGATAACTTCTTGTCACAATTAATAGAGGAGCCAACTAGGAGTAAAGCTATATTGGATTTAGTGCTATCAAACAATACAGATATAATATCAAACATAGAAGTCAAAGAACATTTGGGTAACAGTGATCATAACATGGTCACATTTGAAATCTCTTTTCATATGCAGTGTCTTAAAGGTTTAACTAAGACTTAATGTCAAGAAAGCAAAATTCAACGATTTAAGGAAATCATTAAATAATATAAATTGGGACAATGTATTCTCTAATAAAAATACAGAGGATAAATGGATAATATTTAAAACTTTGTTAAATAAATATACATATCCACAAATACCATATGGTTATAAAAATAACAATAATAAGAGAAATTAGGAAAAAACGTAGGGCATTTAAATTATTCAAAGAAAATAGTACAGACTCAACATTCCATATTTATAAGAAATGTAACAAAGCATGCAAAGAAAGCAATCAAATTAGCCAAAACTGAAAATGAAAAATTGATTGCAAAGGATTCTAAGTCTAACCCTAAAAGGTTCTTTAAGTACATAAATAGCAAAAAATCTAAGAAGGACAATATAGGTACATTAAAATGCGTGGAGAGTAGCATGATAAATAATGACAGGGAGAAGGCTGAGGTACTAAACCATTTTTTTTCTTCAGTATACACAAGAGAGGAACCATTGGATGATACTTTGGAAAAAAATAGAACATGCCAGTCCATACCATTAACTGGGTTATGTTTAGAGGATATCAGGAAAAAAACTGGATAATATTAAGGTAAATAAAACTCCAGGCCCAGATGGAATGCACCCAAGGGTGTTAAGGGAATTTAGCACTGTTATAGATAAACCAATACTCTTAATTTTTCAAGACTCATTATCCTCAGGCATGGTACCCCAGGATTGGCGTAAAGCTAATGTGGTGCTACTCTTCAAAAAGGGAATCAGGGATGATCCAGGAAGCTATAGACCAGTTAGTCTGACATCAATAGTGGGGAAGATATTTGAAGGAATTATAAGGGATTATATTGATGAGCATATTCGTGTAAACAAGATTATGAGTTCTAATCAGCATGGTTTTAGGAGAAATAGATCATGTCAAACTAATCTAATTAGATTCTACGAGGATGTAAGTAAAAATATAGATAAAGGGGAATCAGTTGATGTGATATACTTAGATTTTGCAAAGGCATTTGATACAGTGCCACATGAGAGATAAATGCACAACATTAAGGGACTGGGAATAGCTGAAAATGTTAGCTCATGGATAAATAACTGGATAAAAGATAGGGAGCAACGAGTAGTAGTAAATGGATCATACTCAGATAGAACAAAGGTAATCAGTGGAGTCCCCCAGGGATCAGTACTGGGCCCTGTTCTTTTTAATATTTATATAAATGACTTCAAGCAAGGATTAAATAGCGACATCTCTATTTTTGCAGATGATACTAAGTTAAGTAAGGTCATTAGGTCAGAGCAAGATGAACTTTAATTACAAAGGGATCTTCAAAAATTAGAAGTATGGGCAAGTAAATGGAAAATTAGATTTAATACGGGAAAATGCAAGGTTCTGCATTTTGGAAGTAAAAATAACCAGGCAACGTCTTTTTTAAATGGGACACAACTAAGCCAAACAGAGGAGTAGTAATAGATAAGAAGCTAAAGATGGGTGCACAATGCAGGGCAGTGGCTTCAAAGGCTAATAAGATACTAGCATGTATTAAAAGAGGCATTGATTCAAGGGAGGAAAGCATAATTCTGTCACTATATAAAGCCCTGGTGAGACCTCACCTTGAGTATGGAGTGCAGTTCTGGGGACCGATCGCAAAAAAAGATATTGCAGAACTAGAAAAAGTTCAGAGAAGGGCCACAAAGCTAATAAGGGGATTGGAGAATTTAACTTATGGGGAGAGGCTAGCCAAACTGGGTCTGTTTTCTTTAGAAAAAAGGCACTTGAGAGGGTACATGATTACTTTATATAAATATATTCAAGGGCCATATACAGAGATGGCAGAAGCTCTGTTTATTCCAAGAAAATTGTTTCTGACCAAGAGGTCACAATTTAAGGTTGGAGGAAAGGAGATTTACTCTCCTGCAACGGAAACATTTTTTCACTGTAAGAGCAATAAAATTGTGGAACTAATTACCAAAGTAGGTAGTGAATGCCAATACCCTAGATACATTTAAAAATAGTCTGGATAAATTTCTGTATATAAACAAAATTCATGGATATGATTGCTAGTATTAAATGGATCACCTTTTAGTGGGGTTATTTAAGCTTAACTGGAGCTTTTTGTAAGTATTTTAGATTTGTATAGGTTGAACTCGATGGACTTCGGTCTTTTTTCAACCTTATCTACTATGTTATCTACTATGTTACTATGTATGAAATAAAAAAAATGGATTTAGTATCCCTTTAAGGGCAAGATTTTGGCCTTATTTGCATAGTATCACAATATAATTGCTAAACTCCCTTATATTCACACCTTTGTTCAGGCCTTGGCTAAAATTAAGCCATTGATTCCATCATTTACTCATCCTTGGAGTCTTAAACTGGTTTTGTGGGTTCTTAAAACCCCTCTATTTGAACCTAATCAGGAAATTGTGAGCACAGCTCCTGATAATTTCTAAGGAACAACTTTCTCACATCCTTAATGTGGTGAGGGCTCTGAAGTCCTATTTCTAAAGCCACAATACACTTGAGACTTCTATGTTTGTCCATTTCTATGGACTATGCAAGGGTCACAAAACTACGGCAGTTACTTATAAGGCCTTAATTTGTAAGGCATATTTGATTTGCTGATTATTCAACTAGAGTGGTTACAATTTATTGGGCCTTACATAATAAGGCTTCTGTAGACTAGATATGTAAAGTCGCTACTGGTCTTCTTTCCATACTTTTCAATAAATGCTACCAATTTGATGTGTATGCCTCTTCAAAGGCTGTTTTTTGTTGTTGTTTTTTTATAGGCGGCCTTCAAGGGCTTATAAATTAGCATATGAGCTTACCTAAATTTAGCATTCCACTAAGAATAACAAGAGAACCAAGCAAATTTAATGAAAGTAAATTGGAAAGTTTTTTTAAAAATGACATGCCCTATCTGAATCATGAAAGTTTAATTTGGACTTTACTGTCCCTTTAACTACACTAAAATGCATATGCTGCCTAGAGATCCATTAGTACGGCACATGGAAGGAAACAAGCCTTACAAGTCAATAAAAGAGGCATTATGATTGCAATAATCTAAAAAAAAAAAAAAAAAACTAACACAGCTACATAGCTATTTTAACCTTTTATTTTTCCTTCTGAGCGATTTTCAATACCTTAAGGACCAGGGCTATGTTTACATTTCTGCGGTGTTTGTTTTTAGCTGTAATTTTCCTCTTACTCATTTACTGTACCCACACATATTATATACCGTTTTTCTCGCCATTAAATGGACTTTGTAAAGATACCATTATTTTCATCATATCTTATAATTTACTATAAAAAAATATAAAATATGAGGAAAAAATGGAAAAAAACACTGACCCCCAAAATCTGTTACACATCTACAACCACCAAAAAACACCCAAGCTAAATAGTTTCTAAATTTTGTCCTGAGTTTAGAAATACCCAACGTTGCTATGTCCAAACCATTTTTTTTTTCAAAATTAGCGATAGTTACATTGTAACACTGATATCTGTCAGGAATCCCTGAATATCCCTTCACATGTATTTTTTTTTTTAGTAGACAACCCAAAGTATTGATCTAGGCCCATTTTGGTATATTTCATCCCACCATTTCACCGCCTAATGCGATAAAAAAAAAATCGTTAATTTTTTCACAAATTTTTTCACAAACTTTAGGTTTCTCACTGAAATTATTTACAAACAGCTTGTGCAATTATGGCACACATGGTTGTAAATGCTTCTCTGGGATCCCCTTTGTTCAGAAATAGCAGACATTTATAGCTCTGGCATTACTTGTTGGTAATTAGAAGGCCAATAAATTCTGCTGCTCAACACACTTGTATTGTGCCCAGCAGTGAAGGGGTTAATTAGGTAGCTTGTAGGAAGCTTGTAGGGTTAATTTTAGCTTTAGTGTAGTGTAGTAGACAACCCATAGGATTGATCTAGGGCCATTTTGGTATATTTCATGCCACTATTTCACTGCCAAATGTGATCAAATAACAAAAACTTTTTCACTAGCTTTAGGTGTCTCACTGAAATTATTTACCAACAGCTTGTGCAATTATGGCACAAATGGTTGTAAATGTTTCTCTGGGACCCCCTTTGTTAAGAAATAGCAGTCATATATAGCTTTGGCATTGCTTTTTGGTAATTAGATGGCCGCTATATACCGCTGCGCCCCACACGTGTATTATGCCCAAAAGTGAAGGGGTTAATTTGGTAGCTTGAAGGGTTAATTTTAGCTTTAGTGTAGCGATGTCAGGGTTTTTTCCCTGCTTTGTTTGCCATGTGCTGCTGGCAGCCATTTTACTCACCTCTTACTGAATCTGGTGCAGAGTGTCTGATGCTGCTCATTTCCTGCACGCCCTCTTATGGCCGGACTGGTGTACATTATCCGTGTGAGACAGGTTGCAGTCTCAGTATTGTGATGTCATCACTTATTATTTAAAGGGCCTCTGTTCAGTATGCTTTGCCCTTGCGTTGTCTCAGACTTTTTTGTGAGTTTCTGTGTTTCAGAAAGGAGCTGCGGGAAAAGGTAGTTGAACTGTATAAAACAGGAAAGGGATCTAAAAGATGTCCAAGGAATTGAGAATGCAAATCCTCATTTTCTTCTTGATTAGAGTTTGAACACTGCTGATTTGCATTTTCAATTCCTTGGATATCTTTTTATATCCCTTTCCTGTTTTATACAGTTCAACTACCTTTTCCCGCAGATCCTTTGACAATTCTTTTGCTTTCCCCATGACTCAGAATCCAGAATCGTCAGTGCAGCACTGGATGAAAGATGCATTGGTCTGTCAGGAGTCCAGAACCTCATTGACCTTTTATACACACACACTAATTACAAGCAAACAGATCACAGGTGAGGATGGTTACCTTTAATAGACATTCAAACCCCTTTGTGTCAACTTGTGTGCATGTTATCAGGCCAAAATCACGAGGGTATGCAAACTTTTGATCAGGGTCATTTGAGTAGTTTCTGAAAATCATAAATTCTGCCAGGGTATGTAAACTTATGAGCACAACTGTATATATATATATATATATATATATATATATATATATATATATATATATATATATATATAGTGTGTATATATATATATATATATATATATATATATATATATATATATATGATGTGCAGTCACTAGAGGCAGTGTATATGCAGGGCTTCACCTCTCATATGGGCAAAAATATATTTTTTGTGCAGTGTATATATATTATATATATATATATATATATATATATATTTATTGTGTGTGTATATATATATATATATATATATATATATATATAGTTATTGTGTGTATATATATATATATATAATTATTGTGTGTGTATGTATCTCTCTCTCTCTCTCTCTCTCTCTCTCTCTCTCTACACTGTGTGCAGAATTATTAGGCAAATGAGTATTTTGACCACATCATCCTCTTTATGCATGTTGTCTTACTCCAAGCTGTATAGGCTTGAAAGCCTACTACCAATTAAGCATATTAGGTGATGTGCATCTCTGTAATGAGAAGGGGTGTGGTCTAATGACATCAACACCCTATATCAGGTGTGCATAATTATTAGGCAACTTCCTTTCCTTTGGCAAAATGGGTCAAAAGAAGGACTTGACAGGCTCAGAAAAGTCAAAAATAGTGAGATATCTTGCAGAGGGATGCAGCACTCTTAAAATTGCAAAGCTTCTGAAGCGTGATCATCGAACAATCAAGCGTTTCATTCAAAATAGTCAACAGGGTCGCAAGAAGCGTGTGGAAAAACCAAGGCGCAAAATAACTGCCCATGAACTGAGAAAAGTCAAGCGTGCAGCTGCCAAGATGCCACTTGCCACCAGTTTGGCCATATTTCAGAGCTGCAACATCACTGGAGTGCCCAAAAGCACAAGGTGTGCAATACTCAGAGACATGGCCAAGGTAAGAAAGGCTGAAAGACGACCACCACTGAACAAGACACACAAGCTGAAACGTCAAGACTGGGCCAAGAAATATCTCAAGATTGATTTTTCTAAGGTTTTATGGACTGATGAAATGAGAGTGAGTCTTGATGGGCCAGATGGATGGGCCCGTGGCTGGATTGGTAAAGGGCAGAGAGCTCCAGTCCGACTCAGACGCCAGCAAGGTGGAGGTGGAGTACTGGTTTGGGCTGGTATCATCAAAGATGAGCTTGTGGGGCCTTTTCGGGTTGAGGATGGAGTCAAGCTCAACTCCCAGTCCTACTGCCAGTTTCTGGAAGACACCTTCTTCAAGCAGTGGTACAGGAAGAAGTCTGCATCCTTCAAGAAAAACATGATTTTCCTGCAGGACAATGCTCCATCACACGCGTCCAAGTACTCCACAGCGTGGCTGGCAAGAAAGGGTATAAAAGAAGAAAATCTAATGACATGGCCTCCTTGTTCACCTGATCTGAACCCCATTGAGAACCTGTGGTCCATCATCAAATGTGAGATTTACAAGGAGGGAAAACAGTACACCTCTCTGAACAGTGTCTGGGAGGCTGTGGTTGCTGCTGCACGCAATGTTGATGGTGAACAGATCAAAACACTGACAGAATCCATGGATGGCAGGCTTTTGAGTGTCCTTGCAAAGAAAGGTGGCTATATTGGTCACTGATTTGTTTTTGTTTTGTTTTTGAATGTCAGAAATGTATATTTGTGAATGTTGAGATGTTATATTGGTTTCACTGGTAAACATAAATAATTGAAATGGGTATATATTTGTTTTTTGTTAAGTTGCCTAATAATTATGCACAGTAATAGTCACCTGCACACACAGATATCCCCCTAAAATAGCTATAACTAAAAACAAACTAAAAACTACTTCCAAAACTATTCAGCTTTGATATTAATGAGTTTTTTGGGTTCATTGAGAACATGGTTGTTGTTCAATAATAAAATTAATCCTCAAAAATACAACTTGCCTAATAATTCTGCACTCCCTGTATATATATATATATATATATATATATATATATATATATATATATATATATATATATATATATATATATATATATATATATTTATTTATATATCTCATTCGAATCGTACCATCTTCTAACCTGACCTATTGAAAGCAAATGCAGAATTCTGAAATGTTGCCATTGTGGAGTAAATAAACACATTTTAAATAAGCTAGTGCTTCAGTGTAACGGCCTATTTAAAACTATTACATTTCAGAATGACCTGCAGAAATTTTGTTCACAAACAAAAATCTCATTGCAGAAAGTGAAAAAAAGTTCTGCCTCTGGGTATATTTTATATGAACTGTAGGATCCCCCATAAACCCCCAACCTCCCTGATTCCCCTCGTTTACTTACAAATTTGCCCTTTTTTTCCTAAAAAAAATATAAGCACCCCATTTTCTGTAGTGTAGCTGCTCCCCTCAATATCCTCCCCCTCCCGGATCCCTTTCAAAACAATTTTTTCCCTTTCTCTTTCCCTCTCCCTCCTTCGGCATATGTTGATGTCTGTGTGCGCGCTCCAGAGCCCCGCCCCCTGCCTCCTCGCGCGCTCCCGGACACTTAGGAACATGATCCGGAAAACGCAGCAGCTATAGGCTGCCCACCCGCTTCCCTGCTATGGCTCCCACCAACGATCGGCACCATTGCTGACTGATGCAGAGAGGGCCACAGAGTGGCTCTCTCTGCATCGGATGCTTAAAAAAGGTTATTGCAGGATGCCTCAATATCGAGGCATCACTGCAATAACCTGAAAGCGTCTGGAAGCGATCATGATCTTTTCCAGCGCTTGAAAACCCTGAGGACATACAGGGTACGTCCTTGGTAATTAAGTGACAGTTTTTGTAGGACGTACCCTGTATGTCCTTGGTCGTTAAGAGGTTAAAGGGATAGGAAACTCAAAAACTTCATTAAATATTATACATATTTGTAATAAGTACCCATTTTTTGCTCATTATGTGGGACCTGTAATGATGTTCTACCTAGGTAGAAACATCATGGTGGCCCGCATGCGCATTTACTGTCTTTGTTGAGTAACGCATGCGCATCGTTGTCCCTCACGGTCTTCTCTTGCGGCGCGTCACCAAATGCAGGGCGGACATTTGACATGTGACATAGTTGTCGGTGGGGGTGGTGCACCAGAGTGATGACGGTTCACAGTGCTTGCCCAAATCCCCCGCATTAGCCCTAGCGCTCCTTCTGGCTCAGTTCACAGTGCTTTATTGCTACGTTGTCAGTTTAAGGTGTATGCCCTGTGTGGAAAAGTTCATCATTGTAGGGTAATATTATTCTGTTCTTGCAATCAACCTATTTTACATTTTTGCTGCTTGTGGTAAAGCCGCCTAAAAAGAGTTAAAATGTGTGCAGCGGTCAGTCTTCTTCTGGGGCCTCCCACTCTAGTTACGTCATGAAAGGGACAGTAATATTTGTCAGCAGCTGTCTATGTTGGAGTTAGCTAAATCAAGACTGATTATTGCTTCAGTGCCTTTATATTGCGGTGACAGATTACAAACAAACAAGTCATTAGTGTGTGGTGAGTAATGTAGCCTTATTTTGAGCAATCAGCTTCAGCCAGCCTTGCCTCCCACGAATTTGCCCCACTTCTATGAATATTAAAATGAATTGGGCAGAACCGCTTCACAATTGGATGGGGCACGGGAATTCATTTTACATAAACCCTGCCTATTTTATGGGCGGTCGTTGAAGCTCATTTTATACAAATTTAAAAGTTAAATTAAATATATTTAGAAGCTTCATTTCAGCAAAAAAAGTAGGTTGATTTTATATCATATATTTATATAATTATAATAATGTCTTTTATTTTCGCTACATTTTGCAAAGATTTCTAACCCTTTCAATAGGTGCAGATTTGCTCCAAGAGTGACGCACAGGTGCGCACAGCACGGTGCAAAGATGAGTCAATGATGCACCAAAAATGGTGTGGGCGCTCAGCAGTGACGTCATCCCAGCACCGATGGAATATGAAACACAAAGAAACAGGAAGCGGACAAGCAAGGGTCAGGCATGAGAGAGGAGCGGCTAAGTATGTGACAAATATCAGTAGAGTGGGTGCTTTTAAAGGGTAAGTGCTTTGCACTCACATAGCCCACAGGCTATTTGTTGATACTATCTCAAGTATAACAAAGCCAGGGGGCATTTAATTGCTACACTCAAATCTCCCCAGTGCTGAAGGAGTTAATGGCAGTGTTTCTCTCATGCGGAGAGTTGCAGCTTCTTAGTTAGCATGGTATATACCTCAGGGACTTTTAATGCTGTTTTTTTTTATTTTATTTCCTGTAATGGGGCACTGTATCTTTAATTTTAAACATATCTTTCCAGAAGCGCTATAGTAGTGACGTGCTCTTATTCTCCGGTCACTACAAGCAGGGGTATCTGCAGAGCACACTTGCTTTTACTTTTCCGGTGACACTGCCAAAATTTTAGCCCTCAGGCTTACTAGGGAGGGCACTTTACTATAGTTTTAGGTGGCGGGACTACATTATCTTTCCCGCTGGAGTTTGTGCTCTTTTTCAACTGTCCTTAGGGGTTTATTATGTGCTCTGAGATACTATTAAAGCACTTCCTTAATAAGAGAACGGATCATACTTAGAGGCCTATTTATCAAGCCGTCAACCGCAAATACGCTGGAATTCCACAGCGTAATTGTGGCGAGCCTGATTCGCCCCATTTATCAAAGCCTACATACCGGCAAAAGTTGAAATTTGTGACATAACATAGGATCTGCCGGTCTCAAACCGACACAGATCGATGCTTACGTCATTACAGATGTTCCGAATACAAATTCGGCACTATCTGAAAACTTTTGCTAGTTATCAAACTTTTAACAGGTACGCTCGCCACTATTCTGGCCCAGCGTACCAGCTTTTCAATCCGCCAACCTGGAGGCCGCGGATGCCATAGGAATCAATAGGAGTCTGAAAGCTTATGTTCGCTTCTGCCAGATATCCCATTGATTTCTATTGTAGAATAAAAGTTACGTTTACACCTAACACCCTAGCATAAGCCCTGAGTCTAAACAACGCCAAAAACTAAATTAAGCTATTAACCCCTAAACCTAACAACCCGCTAACTTTACATTAAATATTAACTCATCCCTATCTTAAAATAAATTTAAACTTACCTTTAGAATTAAAATAAACTATATTAAATTACTGATTAACCTACCCTATTATACTAAAATTACATTAAACTATTAAATTACTAATTAACCTACCCTATTATACTAAAATTACATTAAACTATATTAAACTAATAATTAACCTACCCTAACTATTATACTAATATTAAATTAAACTATATTAAACTAATTATTAACCTACCCTAACTGTTATACTAAAATTACATTATACTAACAATTAAATTAACTATATTACATATTTAAAAACCTAACCCTACTCAAGTTATTTAAATCTACAATAAAGAATTACTAAGTTACCAAAAAATAACAGCTAAGTTACACAAAATAAAAAACACTAAGTTACACAAAATAAAAAATAAATGATCAAATATTTAAACGAATTACACCTAATCTAATAGCCCTATCAAAATAAAAAAGCCCCCAAAATAAAAAAACCCTAGCCTACAATAAACTACCAATGGCCCTTAAAAGGGTCTTTTGCTGGGAATTGCCCCAAAGAAATCAGCTCTTTTACCTGTAAAATAAAATACGTAAAACCCAACACCCACACAAGCAGACCCCCAAATAAAAACCTATCTAAAAAAACCTAAGCTCCCCATTGCCCTGAAAAGGGCATTTGTATGGGCATTGCCCTTAAAAGGGCATTTAGCTCTTTTTCCGCCCAAAGTCCCTAACCTAAAAATAAAACCCACCCTTTAAAAAACCTAACACTAACCCCCAAAGATCCACTTACAGTTTTCTAAGACCCGACATCCATCCTCATCCAAGCGGCAGAAGTCCTCAGTGAAGCCGGCAGAAGTCTTCATCCAAGCGGGCTGAAGTCTTCATCCAACCGGGCAGAAGTCTTCATCCAGACAGCATCTTCTATCTTCATCCATCCGGCGCGGAGCGGCTCCATCTTCAAGACATCCGGCGTGGAGCATCCTCTTCTTACGATCGCCGCTGAAGAATGAAGTTTCCTTTAAATGACGTCATCCAAGATGGAGCCCCTTATATTCCGATTGGCTGATAGAATTATATCAGCCAATAGGTATTAAGGTGGAAAAAATCCTATTGGCTGTTCCAATCAGCCAATAGGATTGCGCTTTCATCCTATTGGCTGATCCAATCAGCCAATAGGATGAAAGCTCAATCCTATTGACTGATTGCAACAGCCAATAGGATTTTTTCCACCTTAATTCCTATTGGCTGATAGAATCTAATAGGAATCTAAGGGACTCCATCTTGGATGATGTCATTTAAAGGAAACTTCATTCTTCACCGGATGGATGAAGATAGAAGATGCCGTCTGAATGAAGACTTCTGCCTGGTTGGATGAAGACTTCGGCCCGCTTGGATGAGGATAGATGTCCGGTCTTCGAAAACTGTAAGTGGATCTTCGGTGGTTAGCGTTAGGTTTTTTTAAGGGTTTATTGGGTGGGTTTTATTTTTAGGTTAGGGACTTTGGGCGGAAAAAGAGCTAAATGCCCTTTTTAGGGCAATGGGGAGCTTAGGTTTTTTTAGATAGGTTTTTATTTGGGGGGTTTTGTTGTGTGGGTGGTGGGTTTTACTGTTGGGGGGTTGTTTGTATTTTATTTTACAGGTAAAAGAGCTGATTTATTTGGGGCAATGCCCTGCAAAAGGCCCTTTTAAGGGCCATTCGTAGTTTATTGTAGGCTAGGGGTTTTTTTTATTTTGGGGGGCTTTTTTTATTTTGAAAGGGCTATTAGATTAGGTGTAATAAGTTTAAATATTTGAACATTTATTTTTTATTTTGTGTAACAGTGTTTTTTAATTTGTGTAACAGTGTTTTTTATTTTGTGTAACTTAGTTGTTATTTTTGGGTAACTTAGTAATTCTTTATTGTAGAATAGTATAGAATTAGTATAATAGTTAGGGTAGGTTAATTAATAGTTTAATATAGTTTATTTTAATTCTAAAGGTAAGTTTAAATTTAATATAAGATAGGGATGAGGTAATTATAATGTAAAGTTAGCGGGTTGTTAGGTTTAGGGGTTAACCCTTTGAGTGCTAATGATGGCTCTGAGCCGTCACAGAGTTTCCCACTCTGGTGCTAACGACGGCTCAGAGCCATCATTAGCACTCTCCCACCTTGAGGGAGATCTGGGGGCTCCCAGCCACTCCTACCCCGGCGATCGAGCCTCACCAGGGCTTCACGTGATGCGCGTTGACGTCACGCGCAATGACGTGATGACATCACCGGACAACTTTATTTATACTTAACAATGTTAAGTATAGGAGCAGGGGGCATGCTGCTTAGAAACCTGTATCTCAGGAATCTAAGCAGCTACAGAACCCCAAGACCCACTGTTGGGGGGTAATCGCCTAACCTTTCCAACAGTGTATGTCTTGGGGGTCTGAAAAAAAAAATTAAAAAAATAAATAAATTAAAAAATCTTAGCACCCAGGTGGTAAAATGCTTAGCACTGAAAGGGTTAATAAATTAATTTAGTTTATGGCGATGTGGGGGGCTGGCGGTTTAGGGGTTAATAGGTTTAGTAAGTGGTAGTGATGTGGGAGGCCAGGGGTTTAAGGGTTAATGCATTTATTTAGTTGCGGTGGGCTCCGGGATTGGCGGGATAGGGGTTAATACATTTAGTTAGTTGTGGCGGTGTCGGAGAGCGGCGAAATAGGGGTTAATAACTTTATTAGAGTTGTGGTGGGCTCCGTGAGCGGAGGTATAGGGGTTATCAACTTAATTAGATTTGGGGTGGGTTCCGGGAACGGCGGGATAGGGGTTAATAACTTTATTAGAGTTGTGGTGGGCTCTGGGAGTGGCGCAATAGGGGTTTATAACCTTATTCGAGTTGCGATGGGTTCCGGGAACTGCGGGATGGGGTTTAATAACTTTATTTAGTTGCGGCGGGGTCCGGGAGTAATCAGCTCTTTTACCTGTAAAAAAAAAAATACAATACCCCCCCAACATTACAACCCACCAACCACACACTCCTACTCTAAAACCCACCCAATCCCCCCCTTAAAAAAACCTAACACTAACACCCTGAAGATCACCCTACCTTGAGCCGTCTTCACCCAGCCGGGCACAAGTGGTCCTCCATACGGCAGAAGTAATCATCCGATCGGGGCAGAAGAGGTCCTCCAGACGGCAGAAGTCTTCATCTAGGCTGCATCTTCTATCTTCATCCTTCCGGCATGGAGTGGGTCCATCTTCAATCCAGCTGACGCGGAGCATCCTCTTCAAACGAAATCCTAACGAAGAATGACAGTTCCTTTAAATGACGTCATCCAAGATTGCGTCCCTCGAATTCCGATTGGCTGACAGGATTCTATCAGCCAATCGGAATTAAGGTAGGAAAAATCAGATTGGCTGATTCAATCAGCCAATCGAAATGAAGTTCAAACCGATTGGCTGATCCAATCAGCCAATAGGATTGTTCTCGCATTCTATTGGCTGTTCCAATCAGCCAATAGAATGCAAGGTCAATTCTATTGGCTGATTGGATCAGCCAATCGGATTGAACTTCAATCCGATTGGCTGATAGCATCAGCCAATCGGATTTTTCCTAGATTTATTCCGATTGGCTGATAGAATCCTATCAGCCAATCGGAATTCCAGGGATGCCATCTTGGATGACGTCATTTAAAGGAACCTTCATTCTTCGTTAGGACTTCGTTTGAATAGGATGCTCCGCGTCGGCTGGATTGAAGATGGACCCGCTCCGCTCCGGAAAGATGAAGATAGAAGATGCAGCCTGGATGAAGACTTCTGCTGTCTGGAGGACCTCTTCTGCCCCGATCGGATGAAGACTTCTGCCCGGATCAGATGACCACTTGTGCCCGGCTGGGTGAAGACGGCTCAGGGTAGGGTGATCTTCAGGGGGTTAGAGTTAGGTTTTTTTAAGGGGGGATTGGGTGGGTTTAAGAGAAGGGGTATGTGGGTGGTGGGTTATAATGTTGGGGGGATATTGTATTTTTTTTTACAGGTAAAAGAGCTGATTACTTTGGGGCAATGCCCCGCAAAAGGCCCTTTTAAGGGCTATTTGTAATTTAGTATAGGGTAGGGAATTTTATTATTTTGGGGGGCTTTTTTATTTTATTAGGGGGATTATATTAGGTGTAATTAGTTTCAAAAATTGTAATTTCTTTTTTATTTTCTGTAATTTAGTGTTTGTTTTTTTCGTAATTTAGTTTATTTAATTTAATTGTAATTAGTTTAATTTAATTTAGTTAATTAATTTATTTATAGAGTAGTGTTAGGTGTAATTGTAACTTAGGTTAGGATTTATTTTACAAATAAATTTGTATTTATTTTAGCTAGGTAGTTATTAAATAGTTAATAACTATTTAATAACTATTCTACCTCGTTAAAATAAATACAAAGTTGCCTGTAAAATTAAAATAAATCCTAAAATAGCTACAATGTAACTATTAGTTATATTGTTGCTATATTAGGGTTTATTTTATAGGTATTTAGTTTTAAATAGGAATAATTTAGTTAATAATAGTAATTTTAGTTAGATTTATTTAAATTAGATTTAAGTTAGGGGGTGTTATGGTTAGGGTTAGACTTAGGTTTAGGGGTTAATACATTTAATATAGTAGCTGCGACGTTGGGTGCGGCAGATTAGGGGTTAATAAATGTAGGTAGGTGTCGGCGATGTTAGGGACGGCAGATTAGGGGTTAATATAATTTAACTAGTGTTTGTGAGGCGGGAGTGCAGCGGTTTAGGGGTTAATACATTTATTAAAGTGGCGGCGATGTCCGGTTGGCAGATTAGGGGTTAAAAAAATGTATTATAGTGTTTGCGATGTGGGGGGGCCTCGGTTTAGGGGTTCATAGGTAGTTTATGGTTGTTGTGTACTTTTTAGCACTTTTGTTAAGAGTTCTATGTTCCGGCGTTAGCCCATAAAGCTCTTAACTACTGACTTTTAAATGCGGTAGAAGTCTTGACAGGAGAGGGTAAACCGCTCACTTCTTCCAAGACTTGTAATACCGGCGTTAGGAAAATCCCATTAAAAAGATAGGATTCACAATTGACGTAAGGGGATTTGCGGTAGCCTAAAGTCGCAGAAGAAAAGTGAGCGGTACACCTGTACCTGTCAAACTTGTAATACCAGCGGGCGTTTAAAAGCAGCGTTGAGACCTCTCAACGCTGCTTTTTAAGGCTAACGCAGAACTCGTAATCTAGCCGAATATCTAACTATGAACTCAGTACTCACTATTCATAATTAATTTTTGTGCAACAGTGCACATAATATCTTACTATTTGCAAAATTGTATGGGTGTGTCATTTGCATAAGAACCTAGACAGAAAACGTGATTGCTCATACTCAAAAGCTTCTATCCTTCATTCAGGATCACGTTTGGAGGATTAATGTTCCAAAGAGCACCTCTCCAAATTCAAGGGTGTCTTTCTTTCATGTAATTAGCAAGAGTCCATGAGCTAGTGTCGTATGGGATATACATTCCTACCAGGAGGGGCAAAGTTTCCCAAACCTCAAAATGCCTATAAATACACCCCTCACCACACCCACAATTCAGTTTTACAAACTTTGCCTCCCATGGAGGTGGTGAAGTAAGTTTGTGCTAGATTCTACGTTGATATGCGCTTCGCAGCAGGCTGGAGCCCGGTTTTCCTCTCAGAGTGCAGTGAATGTCAGAGGGATGTGAAGAGAGTATTGCCTATTTGAATACAATGGTCTTCCTCTAGGGGATCTATTTCATAGGTTCTCTGTTATCGGTCGTAGAGATTTCTTCTCCTACCTCCCTTTTCAGATCGACGATATACTCTTATATACCATTACCTCTACTGATTCTCGTTTCAGTACTGGTTTGGCTTTCTACTATATGTAGATGAGTGTCTGAGGGTAAGTAAGTCTTATTTTATTTATGAGACTCTAAGCTATGGTTGGGCACTTTATATGTAAAGTTCTAAATATATGTGTTTAAACTTATATTTGCCATGATTCAGGATAATCAGTATTCCTTCATTCAGACTGTCAGTTTCATTTTTTGGGATAATGCATATGAATAAATATTTTTTCTTACCTTAAAATTATTTTCAATTGACTTTTTTCCCTGCGGGCTGTTAGGCTTGCGGGGGCTGAAATGCTTCAATTTATTGCGTCATTCTTGGCGCAAACTTTTTTGGCACAAAGTTTTGTCATTTCCGGCGCCTTAAGTGACGCCGGAAGTTTATTCGTGGTTGCGTCATTTTTGACGTTTATGTATTTCAGACGTTCTTTTGCGCAAAAAAATGTGGGCATAGTTTTTTCCGCCGTCAGAGGATGTGGCGTCATTCTTGGCGCCAAAAAATATGGGCGTTGTACTTGGCGCCAATAATGTGGGCGTCATACTTGGCGCCAAAAAATGTGGGCATCATTCTTGTCTCCACCTTTTTCCACATTATTTAAGTCTCACTTTTCATTGCTTTTGGTTGCTAGAGGCTTGTTCATTTGGCATTTTTTCCCATTCCTGAAACTGTCATTTAAGTTTTGTCATTTCCGGCGCCTTAAGTGACGCCGGAAGTTTATTCGTGGTTGCGTCATTTTTGACGTTTATGTATTTCAGACGTTCTTTTGCGCAAAAAAATGTGGGCATAGTTTTTTCCGCCGTCAGAGGATGTGGCGTCATTCTTGGCGCCAAAAAATATGGGCGTTGTACTTGGCGCCAATAATGTGGGCGTCATACTTGGCGCCAAAAAATGTGGGCATCATTCTTGTCTCCACCTTTTTCCACATTATTTAAGTCTCACTTTTCATTGCTTCTGGTTGCTAGAGGCTTGTTCATTTGGCATTTTTTCCCATTCCTGAAACTGTCATTTAAGGAATTTGATAATTTTGCTTTATATGTTGTTTTTTCTATTACATATTGCAAGATGTCTCAACCTGACCCTGGATCAGAATCTACTTCTGGAAATACGCTGCCTGATGCTGGTTCTACCAAAGTTAAGTGCATTTGTTGTAAACTTTTGGTATCTGTTCCTCCGGCTGTAGTTTGTGTTAGCTGTCATGATAAACTTTCTAATGCAGATAGTGTTTCCATTAGTAATAATGTTTTTCCTTCAACATCTAATGTTCAGGATGTTCCTGTTAATGTGAAAGAATTTGTTTCTAATTCTATTAGGAAGGCTCTGTCTGTTATTCCTCCTTGCAGCAAACGTAAAAGGTCTTTTAAAACTTCTCATATTTCAGATGAATTTTTAAGTGACCGCCATCATTCTGACTTATCTGTTTCTGATGAGGATCTATCTGGTTCAGAAGATTCTGCCTCAGATATTGACACTGATAAATCTTCATATTTATTTAAAATGGAATTTATTCGTTCTTTACTTAAAGAAGTATTGATTGCATTAGATATGGAGGAGTCTAGTCCTCTTGATACTAAATCTACTAAGCGTTTAAATTCGTTTTTTAAACCTCATGTAGTTATTCCAGAAGTTTTTCCAGTTCCTGATGCTATTTCAGAAGTAATTTCTAGGGAATGGAATAGTCTGGGTACCTCATTTACTCTTTCTCCAAGGTTTAAGAAATTGTACCCTGTGCCATCTGATAGATTAGAGTTTTGGGACAAAATCCCTAAAGTTGATGGGGCTATCTCTACTCTTGCTAAACGTACTACTATTCCTACGGCGGATAGTACTTCCTTTAAGGATCCTTTAGATAGGAAGCTTGAATCCTTTCTAAGGAGAGCTTATTTATGTTCAGGTAATCTTCTTAGACCTGCTATTTCTTTGGCTGATGTTGCTACAGCTTTTACTTTTTGGTTGGAGGCTTTAGCGCAACAAGTGTCAGACCATAATGCTTATAGCATTGTTAAACTTCTCCAACATGCTAATAACTTTATTTGTGATGCCATTTTTGATATCATTAGAATTGATATCAGGTATATGTCTTTAGCTATTTTAGCTAGAAGAGCTTTATGGCTTAAATCTTGGAATGCAGATATGACTTCTAAGTCAACTTTACTTTCTCTTTCTTTCCAAGGTAATAAATTATTTGGTTCACAGTTGGATTCAATTATTTCAACTGTTACTGGGGGAAAGGAACCTTTTTGCCTCAGGACAAAAAATCTAAAGGTAAATACAGGGCTGCTAATCGTTTTCGTTCCTTTCGTCAGAATAAGGAACAGAAGCCTGACCCTTCCCCTAAAGGAACGGTTTCCGTTTGGAAACCATCTCCAGTCTGGAATAAATCCAAGCCTTTTAAAAAGTCAAAACCAGCTCCCAAGTCCACATGAAGGTGCGGCCCTCATTCCAGCACAGCTGGTAGGGGGCAGGTTACGATTTTTCAAAGATATTTGGATCAATTCGATTCACAGTCTTTGGATTCAGAACATTGTTTCACAAGGGTACAGAATAGGTTTCAAGGTAAGACCACCTGTGAGAAGATTTTTTCTCTCTCGCATTCCTGTAAACCCAGTGAAGGCTCAGGCATTTCTGAAATGTGTTTCAGACCTATACTTGGCTGGGGTAATTGTGCCAGTTCCAGTTCTGGAACAGGGTCTGGGGTTTTATTCAAATCTATTCATTGTACCAAAGAAGGAGAATTCCTTCAGACCAATTCTGGATCTAAAAATATTGAATCCTTATGTAAGGATACCAACATTCAAAATGGTGACTATAAGGACTATTCTGCCTTTTGTTCAGCAAGGGCATTATATGTCTACAATAGACTTACAGGATGCATATCTTCATATTCCAATTCATCCAGATCACTATCAGTTCCTGAGATTCTCTTTTCTAAACAAGCATTACCAGTTTGTTGCCCTTCCGTTTGGCCTAGCAACAGCTCCAAGGATTTTTTAAAAGGTTCTCGGTGCCCTTCTCTCTGTGTTCAGAGAACAGGGTATTGCGGTATTTCCTTATTTGGACGATATCTTGGTACTTGCTCAGTCTTTACATTCTGCAGAATCTCATACGAATCAACTTGTGTTGTTTCTTCAAAGACATGGTTGAAGGATCAATTTACCAAAGAGTTCATTGATTCCTCAGACAAAGGTAACCTTTTTGGGTTTTCAAATAGATTCAGTGTCCATGACTCTGTCTCTAACAGAAAAGAGACGTCTGAAGTTGGTTTCAGCTTGTCGAAACCTTCAGTCTCAATCATTCCCTTCGGTAGCTTTGTGCATGGAAATTCTAGGTCTCATGACTGCTGCATCGGACGCGATCCCCTTTGCTCGCTTTCACATGAGACCTCTTCAGCTTTGTATGCTGAACCAGTGGTGCAGGGATTATACAAAGATATCACAATTAATATCCTTAAATCCCAATGTTCGATCTTCTCTGACTTGGTGGTTGAATCACCATCGTCTAATTCAAGGGGCCTCTTTTGTTCGTCCAGCCTGGACTGTAATCTCAACAGATGCGAGTCTTTCAGGTTGGGGAGCTGTATGGGGATCTCTGACAGCGCAGCGGGTTTGGGAATTTCAGGAGGCGAAATTACCAATCAACATTTTGGAACTCCGTGCGATTTTCAGAGCTCTTCAGTTCTGGCCTCTTCTGAAGAGAGAATCGTTTATTTGTTTTCAGACAGACAATGTCATAACTGTGGCGTATGTCAATCATCAAGGGGGGACTCACAGTCCTCAGGCTATGAAAGAAGTATCTCGGATACTTGTATGGGCGGAATCCAGCTCCTGTCTAATCTCTGCGGTTCATATCCCAGGTGTAGACAATTGGGAAGCGGATTATCTCAGTCGCCAGACGTTACATCCGGGCGAATGGTCTCTTCACCCAGAGGTATTTCTTCAGATTGTTCAAATCTGGGGACTTCCAGAAATAGTTCTGATGGCCTCTCATCTAAACAAGAAACTTCCCAGGTATCTGTCCAGATCCAGGGATCCTCAGGCGGAAGCAGTGGACGCGCTGTCGCTTCCTTGGAATTATCAACCTGCTTATATCTTTCCGCCTCTAGTTCTTCTTCCAAAAGTGATTTCCAAAATTCTAATGGAACGTTCGTTTGTATTGCTGGTGGCTCCAGCATGGCCTCACAGGTTTTGGTATGCGGATCTCGTTCGGATGGCAAGTTGCCAACCTTGGACACTTCCGTTAAGGCCAGACCTTCTATCTCAAGGCCCATTTTTCCATCAGGATCTCAAATCATTAAATTTGAAGGTATGGAGATTGAACGCTTGATTCTTAGTCATAGAGGTTTCTCTGACTCAGTGATTAATACTATGATACAGGCTCGTAAATCTGTGTCTAGAAAGATTTATTATCGAGTCTGGAAGACTTACATTTCTTGGTGTTCTTCTCATAAATTCTCTTGGCATTCTTTTAGAATTCCAAGAATTTTACAGTTTCTTCAGGATGGTTTGGATAAGGGTTTGTCTGCAAGCTATTTGAAAGGTCAAATCTCTGCTCTTTCTGTTCTTTTTCACAGAAAGATTGCTAATCATCCTGATATTCATTGTTTTGTACAGGCTTTGGTTCGTATCAAGCCTGTCATTAAGTCAATCTCTCCTCCTTGGAGTCTTAATTTGGTTCTGAGGGCTTTACAGGCTCCTCCGTTTGAACCTATGCATTCTCTGGATATTAAATTACTTTCTTGGAAAGTGTTGTTCCTTTTAGCCATCTCTTCTGCTAGAAGAGTTTCTGAGTTATCTGCTCTTTCTTGTGAATCTCCTTTCCTGATATTTCATCAGGATAAGGCAGTGTTGCGGACTTCATTTACATTTTTACCTAAGGTTGTGAATTCTAACAACATTAGTAGAGAGATTGTTGTCCCTTCATTATGTCCTAATCCTAAGAATTCTCTGGAGAAATCTTTACATTCTTTGGATGTAGTTAGAGCTTTGAAATATTATGTTGAAGCTACTAAAGGTTTTAGAAAGACTTCTAGTCTATTTGTCATCTTTTCGGGTTCCAGAAAAGGTCAGAAGGCTTCTGCCATTTCTTTGGCATCTTGTTTAAAGTCTTTGATTCATCATGCTTATGTAGAATCGGGTAAGTCCCCGCCTCAAAGGATTACAGCTCATTCTACTAGGTCAGTTTCTACTTCCTGGGCTTTTAGGAATGAAGCTTCTGTTGATCAAATTTGCAAAGCAGCAACTTGGTCTTCTTTGCATACTTTTACTAAATTTTACCATTTTGATGTTTTCTCTTCTTCAGAAGCAGTTTTTGGTAGAAAAGTACTTCAGGCAGCAGATTCTGCTGCTTATTATTTCATTTTTTGATTTGGGTTGTGGATTATTTGTTCAGCGGAATTGGCTGTCTTTATTTTATCACTCCCTCTCTAGTGACTCTTGCATGGAAGTTCCACATCTTGGGTATCTGCTATCCCATACGTCACTAGCTCATGGACTCTTGCTAATTACATGAAAGAAAACATAATTTACGTAAGAACTTACCTGATAAATTCATTTCTTTCATATTAGCAAGAGTCCATGAGGCCCACCCTTTTTTGTGGTGGTTATGATTTTTTTGTATAAAGCACAATTATTCCAATTCCTTATTTTTTTATGCTTTCGCTCCTTTCTTATCACCCCACTTCTTGGCTATTCGTTAAACTGAATTGTGGGTGTGGTGAGGGGTGTATTTATAGGCATTTTGAGGTTTGGGAAACTTTGCCCCTCCTGGTAGGAATGTATATCCCATACGACACTAGCTCATGGACTCTTGCTAATATGAAAGAAATGAATTTATCAGGTAAGTTCTTACATAAATTATGTTTTTCTGGAAGTCATCATAGACTCAATAGTTTCAATGCACCTTCTCTTTCTGTAGCTCAATGCATGGAGGTAGTGGGCCTTATTGTATTGGTTTTTGGATGCAGTTTTGTTTGCCTCTTACACTTTCATCCGTTCAGTGAGGCCCATTTATCAAGCTCCGTATGGAGCTTGTGGGCCCGTGTTTCTGGCGAGTCTTCAGAAACACAAGTTAGTATGACACAAGTTATACTAAAAAATAACCCTGTCCTCCTGCTCTGATGAGGCGGACAGGAATCGCCACAATTTAACCCGATCAAGTATGATCCTGCTGGCAACCCATTGGCCGCGAGTCTGCAGGGGCGGTGTCGCACCAGCAGCTCTTGTGAGATAGGTGAGCTGCTGGTGCAATGGTGAATACGGAGAGCGTATTGCTCCCCGCATTTGGCGATGTCTGTCGGTCCTGATCCGCACTGTCGGATCAGGTCCGACAGACATTTGATCATTTTGCCTCCAACTGTTTATGCTCGCTCAAGCAATGGACAAACAATTATCTGCAATTCAATTTGTCAAGAAAATCTCTTTCTTGGTGGGTGGAAAGTCTTTCTTTGACCCTTGGGGCATCTTTTCTTTGGCTTTCATGGGCTCTTATGTGTAAAGACAGTCTTTTGGGTTGGGGCACTGTCTGAGAGTATCAAAGGGCGCAAGGAGTTTGGTCTCCTAGGGAGGCGAGGTTTCTAATAAGCATCTTGGAAAGCCGAGTGATTCTTTGAGCTCTACGGTCCTAGCCCCTTCCCAAGAAGGAAAAGTACACACGCTTCCAGTCAAGACAATGTTACGGTGGTGGGATATATAAATCATTAAGGGGGAACCCTGTCATGGACTCTCAGTTTGGGTATTAAATCCCACATGTCAAGATTTCACTATGGACTATCATCATCATACTAAAAAACAACAACATTTATGACTTCCTGACCATTTCTTTTAAATTTTTGTGCAACAGTTCTAATTTGCACCTCTGTGGACCCTGCTTTTGTCTTTCCTACCTATCTGTTTCTGTTTCTCTGTTTGACTTTATGTTAAACTGAGGAGAGGTGGGAGGGATTAAAGCTCTTGTGGGGGTTCTTCGCCTCCTCTTAGTGGTGGGAATTATATCCCACATGTCAAGGTTTTCCTATGGACTATCAGCATCCCAAAAGAAAATAATTTATCAGGTAAGCATACATTTTGGGCTAGATTACGAGTGTAGTGTTATTTAACGCTCCTGCTTGAGCATTAACTGCATTAGAAGTAAAGCTTTTTGCCCTAGTCGGGATGCGCTAGTATTATTAGTTGAAAGTAAACAGTTTTCGGTCTCTCACTAACCTGTTGAGCGCAAGAAATCTGAATATTGAGTGCGCGTTCACTGATTCCCCCCATAGAAGTCAATGGAGCAAAAAAAAGTGGGAGAAAAGCCCAACACCCAACTCATGCACAACCCTGGTTGCATATTCTCATGTTCACTAACCCAGTATGAAAATATGAATATTTCACATTACAATGTTGTTTACATAGAAGAATACTTTCTATTTATTTATAAATACATATTTCCATATAGTTGTTATAGTATTTTGCTACAATATATATTTATACCTATAGTCTATATAGATATATATATAGATGATTATATGTAGGTATAGAAATATACAGATATATAGGAATGTCTATTTACAAATATTTTAAACATATTCTGCTATGTCCAGAACATTGGAATGTGAAATATATATAGTAAATGCACAGTATAACACTTTATTAAATATGAATATTGCATACAATGCTTTTACATGTTTTCATCTACTTAATTGAAAAGGGCTCCAATGCACTTATATATATGTCTATATATGTGTACTTATGCATTTTTTGTTTATATGTGTATATATGGCTGTAAATACATCTGCACACACACACACTATATATATTTATAGACACACACACACACACATATATATATATATATATATACACACACATACATACACAGATATATATATATATACACATACACACACACACACACACACATATATATATATATATACACACACATACATACACATGTTTAAAATGTTAACGTTAAAGCCCTGTGGATGCATTTTCTCTTGTTAAGTGTATCCAGTCCACGGATCATCCATTACTTGTGGGATATTCTCCTTCCCAACAGGAAGTTGCAAGAGGATCACCCACAGCAGAGCTGCTATATAGCTCCTCCCCTCACTGCCATATCCAGTCATTCTCTTGCAACTCTCAACAAAGATGGACGTAGTAAGAGGAGAGTGGTGTATTATAGTTAGTTTTTTAACTTCAATCAAAAGTTTGTTATTTTTAAATAGTACCGGAGTGTACTGTTTCATCTCAGGCAGCATTAGAAGAAGAATCTGCCTGTGATTTCTATGATCTTAGCAGAAGTAACTAAGATCCACTGCCGTTCTCACATATTCTGAGGAGTGTGGTAACTTCAGAGGGGGAATGGCGTGCAGGTTTTCCTGCAATAAGATATGTGCAGTTAATATATTTCTAGGGATAGAATTTGCTAGAAAAATGCTGCTGATACCGGATTAATGTAAGTTAAGCCTTAAATGCAGTGATAGCGACTGGTATCAGGCTTATTAACAGAAATACATACTCTTATAAAAGTGTAATATAAAACGTTTGCTGGCATGTTAATCGTTTTTATATATGTTTGGTGACAAAACTTATTGGGGCCTAGTTTTTTTCCACATGGCTGGCTTGATTTTTGCCTAGAAACAGTTTCCTGAAGCTTTCCACTGTTGCAATATGAGTGGGAAGGGCCTATTTTAGTGCTTTTCTGTGTAGCTAAAAATACTGACAGAGACATTTAGCTTCCCTCTGCATGATACAGGACATCTCTGAAGGGCTCAAAAGGCTTCAAAGTCGTGTTTGAGGAGGGTAACAATCACAGTAGACTGTGGCAGTTGTGACTGTGTTTAAAAAACGTTTTTGTCATTTATTATTCTGTTTTTGTTATTAAGGGGTTAATCATCCATTTGCAAGTGGGTGCAATGCTCTGCTGACTTGTTACATACACTGTAAGCATTTTGTTAGTGTAACTGCCTTTTTTCACTGTTATTTCAAATTTTGTCAAAATTATATATCTAGTCTCATTGCTAGTCTGTACAAACATGTCTGAAACAGAGGATACTTGTTCATTATGTTTAAAAGCCATGGTGGAGCCCCATAGGAAAATGTGTACTAAATGTATTGATTTCACCTTAAACAGTAAAGATCAGTCTTTATCTATAAAAGAATTGTCACCAGAGGGGTCTGTCGAGGGGGAAGTTATGCCGACTAACTCTCCCCACGTGTCGGACCCTTCGCCTCCCGCTCAAGGGACGCACGCTAATATGGCGCCAAGTACATCAGGGACGCCCATAGCGATTACTTTGCAGGACATGGCTGCAATCATGAATAATACCCTGTCAGAGGTATTATCCAGATTGCCTGAATTGAGAGGCAAGCGCGATAGCTCTGGGGTTAGACGAGATACAGAGCGCGTAGATGCTGTAAGAGCCATGTCTGATACTGCGCCACAATATGCAGAACCTGAGGACGGAGAGCTTCAGTCTGTGGGTGACGTCTCTGAATCGGGGAGACCTGATTCAGAGATTTCTAATTTTAAATTTAAGCTTGAGAACCTACGTGTATTGCTTGGGAAGGTATTAGCTGCTCTGAATGACTGTGACACAATTACAGTGCCAGAGAAATTGTGTAGGCTGGATAAATACTATGGAGTGCCGGTGAGTACTGATGTTTTTCCAATACCTAAAAGGATTACAGAAATTATTAGTAAGGAGTGGGATAGGCCCGGTGTGCCCTTTTCCCCACCTCCTATATTTAGAAAAATGTTTCCAATAGATGCCACTACACGGGACTTATGGCAGACTGTCCCTAAGGGGGAGGGAGCAGTTTCTACTTTAGCAAAGCGTACCACTATCCCGGTTGAGGACAGTTGTGCTTTTTCAGATCCAATGGATAAAAAATTAGAGGGTTACCTTAAGAAAATGTTTATTCAACAAGGTTTTATTTTACAGCCCCTTGCATGCATTGCGCCTGTCACTGCTGCGGCGGCATTCTGGTTTGAGGCCCTGGAAGAGGCCATCCATACAGCTCCATTGACTTAAATTGTTGACAAGCTTAGAACTCTTAAGCTAGCTAACTCATTTGTTTCTGATGCCATTGTTCATTTGACTAAACTAACGGCTAAGAATTCCGGATTCGCCATCCAGGCGCGTAGGGCGCTATTGCTCAAATCCTGGTCAGCAGATGTGACTTCAAAGTCTAAATTACTCAACATTCCTTTCAAGGGGCAGACCTTATTCGGGCCTGGTTTGAAAGAAATTATTGCTGACATTACTGGAGGTAAGGGTCATACCCTTCCTCAGGACAGGGCCAAATCAAAGGCCAAACAGTCTAATTTTCGTGCCTTTCGAAATTTCAAGGCAGGTGCAGCATCAACTTCCTCTGCTTCAAAACAAGAGGGAAATTTTGCTCAATCCAAGCAGGCCTGGAAACCTAACCAGTCCTGGAACAAGGGCAAGCAGGCCAGAAAGCCTGCTGCTGCCTCTAAGACAGCATGAAGGAGCGGCCCCCTATCCGACAACGGATCTAGAAGGGGGCAGACTCTCTCTCTTCGCCCAGGCGTGGGCAAGAGATGTTCAGGATCCCTGGGCGTTGGAGATCATATCTCAGGGATATCTTCTGGACTTCAAAGCTTCTCCTCCACAAGGGAGATTTCACCTTTCAAGATTATCTGCAAACCAGATAAAGAAAGAGGCATTCCTAAGCTGCGTACAAGATCTCCTTGTAATGGGAGTGATCCATCCAGTTCCGCGGACGGAACAAGGACAGGGGTTTTATTCAAATCTGTTTGTGGTTCCCAAAAAAGAGGGAACATTCAGACCAATTTTGGATTTAAAGATCCTAAACAAATTCCTCAGAGTTCCGTCATTCAAGATGGAAACTATTCGAACCATTTTACCCATGATCCAAGAGGGTCAGTACATGACCACAGTGGAAAGTGGAAAGGATGCCTACCTTCACATTCCGATTCACAAGAATCATCATCAGTTCCTGAGGTTTGCCTTTCTAGACAGGCATTACCAATTTGTAGCTCTTCCATTCGGGTTGGCTACAGCCCCTAGAATTTTTACAAAGGTTCTGGGCTCACTTCTGGCGGTCCTAAGACCGCGAGGCATAGCGGTGGCTCCTTACCTGGACGATATCCTGATACAGGCGTCAAGCTTTCAAATTGCCAAATCTCATACAGAGATAGTTCTGGCATTCCTGAGGTCGCATGGGTGGAAAGTGAACGAAGAAAAGAGTTCTCTATCTCCTCTCACGAGGGTTTCCTTCCTAGGGACTCTAATAGATTCTGTAGAAATGAAAATTTACCTGACGGAGTCCAGGTTATCAAAACTTCTAAATGCTTTCCGTGTTCTTCACTCCATTCCGCGCCCCACGGTGGCTCAGTGCATGGAAGTAATCGGCTTAATGGTAGCGGCGATGGACATAGTGCCATTCGCGCGCCTGCATCTCAGACCGCTGCAATTATGCATGCTCAGTCAGTGGAATGGGGATTACACAGATTTGTCCCCTCTACTAAATCTGGATCAGGAAACCAGAGATTCTCTTCTCTGGTGGTTATCTCGGGCCCATCTGTCCAAGGGTATGACCTTTCGCAGACCAGATTGGACAATTGTAACAACAGATGCCAGCCTTCTAGGTTGGGGTGCAGTCTGGAACTCCCTGAAGGCTCAGGGTTCATGGACTCAGGAGGAGAAACTCCTCCCAATAAATATTCTGGAGTTAAGAGCAATATTCAATGCTCTTCTGGCTTGGCCTCAGCTAGCAACACTGAGGTTCATCAGATTTCAGTCGGACAACATCACGACTGTGGCTTACATCAACCATCAAGGGGGAACCAGGAGTTCCCTAGCGATGTCAGAAGTCTCCAAGATAATTCGCTGGGCAGAGACTCACTCTTGCCACCTGTCAGCAATCCATATCCCAGGTGTAGAGAACTGGGAGGCGGATTTTCTAAGTCGTCAGACTTTTCATCCGGGGGAATTGGAACTCCATCCGGAGGTGTTTGCTCAATTGGTTCTCCGTTGGGGCAATCCAGAATTGTATCTCATGGCGTCTCGCCAGAACGCCAAGCTTCCTTGTTACGGATCCAGGTCCAGGGACCCAGAAGCGGCACTGATAGATCCTCTAGCAGCGCCTTGGTTCTTCAACCTGGCTTATGTGTTTACACCGTTTCCTCTGCTCCCTCGTCTGATTGCCAAAATCAAACAGGAAAGAGCATCGGTGATATTGATAGCGCCTGCGTGGCCACGCAGGACCTGGTATGCAGACCTAGTGGACATGTCATCCTTTCCACCATGGACTCTGCCTCTGAGACAAGACCTTCTAATACAAGGTCCTTTCAATCATCCGAATCTACTTTCTCTGAGACTGACTGCATGGAGATTGAACGCTTGATCCTATCAAAGCGTGGCTTCTCCGAGTCAGTAATTGATACCTTAATACAGGCACGAAAGCCTGTCACCAGGAAAATTTACCACAAGATATGGCGTAAATATCTTCATTGGTGTGAATCCAAGAATTACTCATGGAGTAGGGTTAGGATTCCTAGGATATTGTCCTTCCTCCAAGAGGGTTTGGACAAAGGATTATCAGCTAGTTCTTTAAAGGGACAGATTTCTGCTCTGTCTATTCTTTTACACAAGCGTCTGGCAGAAGTTCCAGACGTTGAGGCATTTTGTCAGGCTTTAGTTAGAATTAAGCCTGTGTTTAAACCTGTTGCTCCTCCATGGAGCTTAAACTTGGTTCTTAAAGTTCTTCAAGGGGTTCCGTTTGAACCCCTTCATTCTATTGATATCAAACTTCTTTCATGGAAAGTTCTTTTTCTGATGGCTATTTCCTCGGCTCGAAGAGTCTCAGAGTTATCTGCCTTACATTGTGATTCTCCTTATCTGATCTTTCATTCAGATAAAGTTGTTCTGCGTACAAAACCTGGGTTTTTACCTAAGGTGGTTTCTAACAAGAATATCAATCAAGAGATTGTTGTTCCATCATTATGTCCTAATCCTTCTTCAAAGAAGGAACGTCTTTTGCATAATCTAGACGTAGTCCGTGCCTTGAAGTTTTACTTACAGGCTACTAAAGATTTTCGCCAAACATCTAACCTGTTTGCTGTTTACTCTGGACAGAGGAGAGGTCAGAAGGCCTCGGCAACCTCTTTCTTTTTGGCTTCGGAGTATAATCTGTTTAGCCTATGAGACTGCTGGACAGCAGCCTCCTGAAAGGATTACAGCTCATTCTACTAGAGCTGTGGCTTCCACCTGGGCCTTTAAAAATGAGGCCTCTGTTGAACAGATTTGCAAGGCTGCAACTTGGTGTTCCCTTCATACTTTTTCCAAATTTTACAAATTTGATACTTTTGCTTCTTCGGAGCCTGTTTTTGGGAGAAAGGTTCTACAGGCAGTGGTTCCTTCCGTTTAAGTTCCTGCCTTGTCCCTCCCATCATCCGTGTACTTTAGCTTTGGTATTGGTATCCCACAAGTAATGGATGATCCGTGGACTGGATACACTTAACAAGAGAAAACATAATTTATGCTTACCTGATAAATTTATTTCTCTTGTAGTGTATCCAGTCCACGGCCCGCCCTGTCCTTTTCAGGCAGGTCTATATTTTAATTAAACTACAGTCACCACTGCACCCTATGGTTTCTCCTTTTCTCGGCTTGTTTCGGTCGAATGACTGGATATGGCAGTGAGGGGAGGAGCTATATAGCTGTGGGTGATCCTCTTGCAACTTCCTGTTGGGAAGGAGAATATCCCACAAGTAATGGATGATCCGTGGACTGGATACACTACAAGAGAAATAAATTTATTAGGTAAGCATAAATTATGTTTTTTCCCTAACACATAAGACCTCATATCTTTGAGCCCTCATAACTTTGCAATATTTTTATTTTGAATAATTTGTATTACATGGTGTTATGAGTGTAAGTGTACTTTGTAATGTATTTTTGATGTGTTTTGTGTAAAACAGTTAACCAGAGCTTTGAGGACGCGGTAATCATTCTAGCGTATATCACAATTGCGTTCAAGCGATCCCATTTACTTTCAATTTATTAACCAAACTCGCGCAAACATACGCCATTAACCCTTTATCACTTGCACGTAACTGTTAGTGCTCCACTCATAATCTGGCCCTTGGTTTTTATAGCAGTCATCTACTAAGGACAAGGGTATGAGACCCTGCATAGAAAGAGGGGGATCCCTTCTTTTCAAAATTGGATCTTATGCCCCTCTGTGTTTTGTGGGTGGAATAGAGGCTCCAAAAGTGCCAATTCCCCCTTATAGAACACTGCTGTTTACATTGGGCAGGCGATCACCATCCCAGCTAAATTATCACCTAAATTAGAGAGGGTTATAACCCTCACATGAGTAATTGCATATCCCTGTAAAATTCATCTGATTACTGTTAAAGTGGCATAAATGCAGTATACTTAAGTGCTGTTTATCCTGAAGGGGAGGGGGCCCTAAAGAAGCCAATTTCTCCCATATTGTTTACATTAGAGTGACAAGTGACATCACATTTGAAAAATTAGAGTTTCCCTTTTCAAACACAAGGGGAATTGGAGCTGTTTTAGAAACCCCTCACCATCAGTCTAAACATCCATTTCATCTGCTGCAGCATATTGACGCTTTAATTTAAAATGGAATACTCCTCATTTATAAATGATTGGTCTCATGTCCCCTGTAAGATATTGGTGATCACTTAAAAGCTTTAATTACCTGCAAAACTATCTAAAGTAATAAACCTGCTGTTTCCCCTGAGGGGGAGCTCTTTCTATCTATTTGTGCTAAAGGGACAAGTGATGCCTCATTTGAATGAGGGGTCACTTGTCCCTTATAAACAGGATCCATTAGAGCCTCCTCCCACTTGTTGTACACAGAACTTTATGTCCTGCAGCAGGTTATTGCCCTTTTTATGGCGATCACCTGCATGTTACAGGGGCTTCTTCCAATTAGAGGTCTCTTCTCCCTGTAAGAGGTCTGGGGGTTAAGATATAGGGGCCCATTTATCAAGCTCCGGATGGAGCTTGAGGGCCCATGTTTCTAGCGAGCCTGCAGAAACAGCAGTTATGAAGCAGCGGTCTAAAGACCGCTGCTCCATAACCCTATCCGCCTGCTCTGAGCATGCGGACACACATAGCCGAAAATCAACCCGATCAAGTACGATCGGGTTGATTGACACCTCTCTGGTGGCGGAATCTGCAGGGGGCGGCGTTGCACCAGCAGCTCACAAGAGCTGCTGGTGCAATGCTGAATACGGAGAGCGTATTGCTCTCCGCATTCAGCGAGGTCTGGCGGACCTGATCCGTACTTTCGGATCAGGTCCGCCAGACCTTTGATAAATATCCCCCATAGGCTGGAGTAGGTATACATTAGTATTCTCCTAAAACTTTGGGGCTTGGTTTGGAGTCTGAAAAAAAATGTTATTTAAAAATAAGCAAAACTATACATTTAAAAAAATAAAAAGCTGTATAGGCTATATAAATGAATAATCTACAAAACATGTATGCAATTAAAAATCTAGTGTATAATGTCCCTTTAAGAACTATAAAATTTTTAGTAAACTGCCTTTAAGCCTTACCATGGAGCAGAGGAACAGTGAAGGGGTCATAGGCTTACCCTCACCCTTGTGGCATACACTAATTCAGAACAGTTAAAATGTTCTCAAAATAAAATAATTATGTCAATAATAAATAACATTAATCTCAATGTATTTGTTATCAACAGGTGAATTCACAGACGTAAATAATCCTGATTACATTCAGAGTGCTGATGTTTCTTTCAAAGTTCTTCAAATTAAAAGAAGCCATTTATGTTATGAATGTGGTAAAAGTTTTACCAAGAAATCATATCTTATTGACCATCTGAAAATTCATTCACGAGAGAAATCTTTCTCATGTTCTGACTGTGGGAGATGTTTTACTCGAAGATCACATGTGATAACTCATCAGAAATATCATACAGGAGAGAAAGCATTTTCATGTTCTGAATGTGGGAAGTGTTTTACTCTGAAATCAGATCTTATTAGGCATCAGAAAATTCATACAGGGGAGAAAGAATTTTCATGTTCTGACTGTGGGAAATGTTTTATTGACAAATCATCTCTTATTAGGCATCAGAAAATTCATACAGGGGAGATGTCATTTTCCTGTTCTAACTGTGGCAAATGCTTTACTCGGAAATCACATCTTATTAGGCATCAGCAAATTCACACAGGGGAGAAGCCATTTTCCTGTTCTGACTGTGGCAAATGCTTTACTCGGAAATCGCATCTTATGAGGCATCAGCAAATTCATACAGGAGAGAAAACTTTTTCATGTTCTGACTGTGGGAAATGTTTTGCTCAGAAAACAAATCTTACTAAGCATCAGAAAACTCATACGGGAGAGAAGCAATTTTCCTGTTCTGATTGTGGGAAATGTTTTATTCAAAAAGCATATCTTACTAAGCATCAGAAGGCTCATACAGGAGGGAAGCTATATTCATGTTCAGATTGTGGGAAATCTTTTAGTCGGGAATCGCATCTTATTACGCATCAGAAAATTCATACGGGAGAGAAAGTATTTATGTGTTCTGTATGTGACAAATGTTTTACTCAGAAAGCATCTCTTATGAAGCATCAGAATATTCATACAGGAGAGAAGCCATTATCCTGTTCTGAATGTGGGAAATGTTTTACTCGAAAATCAGCCCTTATTGATCATCAGAAAATTCATACAGTAGAGAAAGCATTTTCATAATAATAATTATTAATATTTGAGCTGTATAAATTGTTGCAGAATGTGTAAAATGAATTGCTATGCTAAAATAAGTGTGTGAAAAGTTGCACTACTATAAGGAAATACATTTATCTGCAAAGTAATATCAAATGAGATATACATTATCTATAGAAACACATAAAAGGGATAGGAAATTAATTTCTATTTTCAAATGTGTTTTGTTCTCCTGGTAACCTTTGTTGAAAAAGAATACGCACATATCCTACACTAGTGGGAGCTAGCTGCTGATTGGTGCCTGCACACATTTGTCTTTTATGATTGGCTAACTAGATGTGTTCCGCTAGCTGTCAGTAGTGCAATGCTGTTCCTTCAGCAAAGGATAACAAGAGAATGAAGCAAATTTCATAATAGAAGTAAATTGGAAAGTTTTTTTAAATGGTATATTCTATCCAAATCAGAAAAGAACATTTTTGGGTTTCCTGTTCCTTTTAATTTACTGTGCACAATTATATATAGAAATATAAATTATATATAGAAATATAAAATAAGAACTAGCAACATCAAACATTACTGATTTATTCAATATTGGCAGGACCTCTATAAGATTGTGTATACATTGTGATATCTTCTGTACATACCTATGATACAATAAATAACTTCAGATCTTTTTCAATCAATAAAACTGTTTTAATGGTAAGCGATGCATATTATAAGAAATAATAAGTCAATTAGAAAGTTACTTAAAATTTCCTTCTCTATCTGAATCATGAAATACACAATTTAGGTTTAGTATCCCTTTAAGAATAGTAGTTCAATTTAAATGCATGTATAGTATATTGCAAAAATGTTTTTATCCGAAACTGTAATGCAGCCATGTAGATTACAATTTTGGCTGGAATGTCCCTTTAAATTTTTGGACATTCCAACCAAAATTGTAATCTACATGGCTGCATTACAGTTTCAAATAGAAGCATTTTTGTAATATAAATGCATTTAAATTGTTTCTAATAAAAGTTATAGCTGTTTCAAAGGTGTATTTAAGTATGCGCTGTGCTTCTACCATCTGGTAATGACTCAATTTGTTAATTGCTGAGTTGATACAAGCCCCACTAATGCTCTGAGCAGCTGTCATATTTAAAATGTGTGTGCACAGAGAACATCTAGCTATGCTTCACATGCACATACAGAACAAAATGTTAACAACAGTGATAACTTTTACTGAAAGCATTTTTGCCAATATATGTATATTACAAATATGTTTCAATCTAAAGGTGTAATTCATCTATGTACATTTAAATTTTGACCGGATAGTCCCTTTAACTGTGTTAAATGCATAACAATGACACATCATGTCTGGTAATAAATCAAAGGTAGATTAAAGGGACACTGATCCCAATTTTGTTATTTCTCTTGCAAGATGTATCGAGTCCACGGATTCATCCAATACTTGTGGGATATTCTCCTTCCCAACAGGAAGTGGCAAAGAGAGCACCCACAGCAGAGCTTTCTATATAGCTCCTCCCCTAACTCCACCCCCCAGTCATTCTCTTTGCCGGCTCTAAGCAATAGGAAGGGTAAAGTGATTGTGGTGACAAAAATGTTAGTTTTTATTTTCTCAAGAAAAAGTTTATTCTAAATGGTACCGGTGTGTACTATTTACTCTCTAGCAGAAAAGGGATGAAGATTTCTGCATGGAGGATGATGATCTTAGCACTTTGTAACTAAGATCCACTGCTGTTCCCACAGAGGCTGAGGAGTACAGGAAAACTTCAGTTGGGGGAACGGTTCGCATGCTAAGCTGCACTGAGGTATGTTCAGTCATTTTTTTCTAGACAGACTGTGATAATTCTAGAAAAGGCTGACAATATCTCCATGAGGGAAGGGTAAGCTGTATTCAGAGACTTAGTATGGAATTACCAGCTTGCATAAAGGGCTAAGTTAATACTGGTTGACACTTATAAGAAAGGCTAACATTTTTTATTAAGGATTAACGTTTTGAGGGACTTTGGAGGTTCATTTGGGCTTATTTAAGGGTTATTGACCCACAAGGCTAGTTTAGAAACACTTTAGTGTGTTTCTTTTAGGCCCCAGAGACATCGAGTGAGGTGGGAGGGGGCTATTTTCGCTCTTCAGATGCGCAGTTTTTACAAGACAAGACTTCAAGCTGCTACACCGGAGGGTCCTGCTGTATTTGAGGGCCTAAAGGAAGTATTTTCCCCACAAAATCTATCCCTAAGGGCAGGTAGGCGCCACAGCAGAGCTGTGGCAAGGTGCTGAGGTTTTTTTTTCCAGTTTTTGATGTTTTATCAATCCGGTTTTTGCATTAAGGGGTTAATCGTTTATTTGACTGTTGGGGCAATCTTACTAAAGCTTTAAGTACCACTGTAAAAATGTCGAAAATATCTTTATTGGTGTGAATCCAAGGGTTACTCATGGAGTAAGATTAGGATTCCTAGGATATTGTCTTTTCTCCAAGAAGGATTGGAGAAGGGATTATCAGTTAGTTCCTTAAAAGGACAGATACCAGCTTTGTCTATTCTTTTACACAAGCGTCTGGCAGATGTTACAGACGTTCAGGCGTTTAGTCAGGATTTAGTTAGAATCAAGCCTGTGTTTAAACCTGTTGCTCCGCCATGGAGTTTAAATTTAGTTCTTAAAGTTCTTCAAGGGGTTCCGTTTGAACCTATGCATTCCATAGATATTAAGCTTCTGTCTTGGAAAGTTCTGTTTTTAGTAGCTATCTCTTCGGCTCGAAGAGTTTCTGAATTGTCTGCTTTACAGTGTGACTCACCTTATCTTGTTTTCCATGCGAATAAGGTGGTTTTGCGTACCAAACCTGGATTCCTTCCTAAGGCTGTTTCTAACAGGAATATCAATCAGGAAATTGTTGTTCCTTCTCTGTGTCCTAATCCTTCTTCCAAGAAGGAACGTCTGTTGCACAACCTAGATGTGGTTCGTGCTTTAAAGTTCTACTTACAAGCAACTAAAGATTTCCGTCAAACATCTTCATTGTTTGTTGTCTATTCTGGAAAGCAGAGAGGTCAAAAGGCTACGGCAACCTCTCTTTCTTTTTGGCTGAAAAGCATCATCCGTTTGGCTTATGAGACTGCTGGCCAGCAGCCTCCTGAAAGAATTACTGCTCACCCTACTAGAGCAGTGGCTTCCACATGGGATTTTAAAAATGAGGCTTCTGTTGAACAGATTTGTAAGGCGGCGACTTGGTCTTTGCTTCATACTTTTTCCAAATTTTCCAAATTTGATACTTTTGCTTCTTCGGAGGCTATTTTTGGGAGAAAGGTTCTACAAGCAGTGGTGCCTTCCGTTTAGGTACCTGTCTTGTCCCTCCCTTCATCCGTGTCCTAAAGCTTTGGTATTGGTATCCCACAAGTATTGGATGAATCCATGGACTCGATACATCTTGCAAGAGAAGACAAAATTTATGCTTACCTGATAAATTTCTTTCTCTTGCGATGTATCGAGTCCACGGCCCGCCCTGTCTATTTAAGACAGGTAGTATATTTTATTTAAAAACTTCAGTCGGGGCGGAGCCAGCAACCTATCATGGCAGACGCATTATTGTGAGCTCCGTTTAGATCTGTAAAGAAAGTCTGGTTATGTGAGCTATACCATACCAACTGTAGCTATGTTCTACATGAAAGGATACCTCTGCTTCTTGGGAAGAATTTTTAACTAAATCTGAAGAGGTTTCTCAGCCCTAGCGATCAACACAGCTGTCTACCCCATGGAGGCCTACTCTGTCTATCGGGCCCAGCTTGCTCGTCTTACTGGAAGTAAGGAGGATACTGAGAGAGCAATCTACTCTGCCAGAGCCGTGGATTCGGTCACTATTTGGGAGGAGGAAATTAATTATTGTGCAATTTCTCTATGTACCGATTGCCGGAGCTAGCAAGGGGCAATTTGATTCACTAGAGCACTGCTTTGACTCCCATTGCCCGTGATGGTTGTGGGTGGTTCCTTTCAGAAACCGGAGCTCTGTGAATTGATAAGTATGATGCAGCGCAGAAGATGGGTGACAGACTTGTACCCTGGGACTATGGCGACAAAATAAAGGAGAGGTATAGGCTAGGAACTGGCACATTATTCCACGCTTCTTTTGGCTAGTTGTACTGAGACTTATCTAACTATAGCCGAACCGCTTCACCTAAGCCCTCTCCCACTGAACTTTAACACGCAAGTCATTTGCTGACCAGTGCATTCCCTAAACCTACGGCAAAGCTATGGAGATACCGGAACTGAGTTACCGTTAGATCACTATAGTTTTATCCTCACTGCCTCCCCTGTATTCAGCCTCCAGGACTTCATGCACGCTACAGTATAAGACTCTAAATGCCTTCCAAAATTACTCCAGAAGTAATGCATAGCAGCACTTGCTTTTAAATATCCTGCTTCACACTGTTTGTTTAGAATTAGTATTAAGCTTTTGTTATGTCACCATATGAGTTTTTATCATAGTTATAAACTGCCCAAGTCCCAGTTTTAGCTTACCCTAAGGCTCTCCCTACCCCTTATGGGTCTGTGAATATAGATGATTCCTCCATTTTCAAGCAAAACAATGGGTTCCTCACGACATGTGGACTAGGAGTAATTAACAACTGTTCTTTGTATACCTTTATGTGTTGCAAGCATGTTATATTTGCATAGATAATATTTGAGCTCAATGTAATGTTTTTAATACTCTATGTCACTGACAGACTAGCAACCTATGCATACTCTGCTGCAGAATAGACTTTCTTAATATTTTAATCTCTGTTCTTATGTTTTATCTAGGTAATATAGATTGCATACCTATATATAGTTAGGCTATAAGTTTGTAGTTTAGCCTTCTTATTTTTCACGTATAGGTTACCCATATTCCCTTCTCCTTCAACTACTAATATTTCCTAGCCGACAGGGTCTACCTGCGCTGGGTGTAGGGCCCACACTCAGCAGACGGGTCCCGTTTAAGCGACAAGGAGAATTATAATTTCACAGCAAGCTCCCCTAACTAACTTCTAACCTTAGCTAGATATAGTCAAGCCTCTCAATGCTAATTTAGACTCATAACCTCTCACATTCACTATCGCTTGACTAAGCTATAACAAGGGTTCTAAAGAAGTTCAGTGTCCTTTAGTAAATTAGCTCTAGTAAATTTTTCCTATTCCAGTAGCATAAGTCCGAACGCATCTACCCCACCACCTCCCTCCTCACCACATAATGAGCCCCCTAAATTAGGAGGACTACACACGCAGTTTACAGCATTTTTTAATCCCTGCTTAACAATTGTATGAATAACAGCATTATCTGTTTTATTATTGATTTACATGTATGTATTTCTCTATAAGGAGATATGCAGAGTCCATGAGTAATTTCAATGGAAGCTTTGACATTTCTCATCCCCTAGTTAGCTAATGTTTTGTTTTGAAGAACAATTATACATTATCTCAAAAACCTCAAAATACCCATAAGGCTTTATTAAGCAGGCTGGCCCTGCACTATTCATACCAGGTATTATCCCCTCTCTCGCTGTATCTCAAATAACTTAAGGAAATTGTGCCAAATCTTTAAGTTTGGATGGTTAGGTCCTATTCTACTAGATATAATATAGGCCTTACATGTAAATCAGCGCTCTCTATCCCTATATTTAATAGCCATTTAGTCGCTCATGAAACTCTCCATATAGGCAGGCGGTTGAAACATGCTTAGTTTAAACCTCCAGGCAATAGTTTCCCATGTTCTTATATGAATGCACAATATTTCTCCCTATGTTTGAGTAGGAACTATGTATCTTATCATAACCAAATTAGATGTAGTAGTTATTGTAGGTAGCAGAGCAATACTTTACCTCTAATCCTCATATCTGTAGTTTTGTATTGCTACTAGTCTGGGAACATGGCACATATTGTCCAACTTTGCTAGACAAGCTGTTGGCCTCATATGCCACCCATTCCTGTCTAACATCTCCTCAGGGTCTCATATACCCATGTACTACTATATAATATAATATTGCCCCGCCTGACTATAGCCTGCTTATTCAATTCATATAGCCTGCTACATATATATACTCATCTCCCCCCCCCCCCCAATCTATAACGTGTCCCCTTTTTAAGGAGAACTAAATACGCAGCTTTTCTTGCCTATGCCGCAACCCTTATGATAACTTTCAACATTACTTACAAATTGAAAGTGCTACAATAATTTTTCTTTCCTACCTTGAGTTAATATTTTAGTTAGGTCCAATAGTGACCTATTGAGTTACAAGAAAAATGTTTTAAGTTTATTTGTTATGCTTGATATAAAGCGTTATAAAAATGAGGTTTATCACTTGCGATCCATAAGTTGTCTCCTAGGTTTGAAACCACCTTCTTTTACCCCTATAATTCTGTTTATGTTAGAAGGTCTAAGAGAGGCCTACTGTATCATTTAGAAGGTCCCTAGGCGACAGGCATTTCTTTTACATAATGTTCACATGGTACATATATTATTAACCTCGTGGTTTTTCTAATCCCTTTTTTAATGTTAGTACTCCTTGTATAACTGATATTTTATCCCATGTGATGTAAGAATCTATTTATGCAATGTTGTATGCCTTTAAATGAACCTCAAATAAAAATTAATATATAAAAATTAATTTTTCTTCCTAACCTTCGGTCGAATGACTGGGGGGTGGAGTTAGGGGAGGAGCTATATAGACAGCTCTGCTGTGGGTGCTCTCATTGCCACTTCCTGTTGGGAAGGAGAATATCCCACAAGTATTGGATGAATCCGTGGACTCGATACATCGCAAGAGAAAGAAATTTATCAGGTAAGCATAAATTTTGTTTTCCTGATTCAGATAGAGCATGCAATTTTAAGCAACTTTCTAATTTACTCCTATTATCAATTTTTCTTCATTCTCTTGCTATCTTTATTTGAAAAATAAGGCATCTAGGCTTTTTTTGGTTCAGATCTCTGGACAGCACTTTTTTATTGGTGGATGAATTTATCCACCAATCAGCAAGAACAACACAGGTTGTTCACCAAAAATGGTCCGGCATCTAAACTTACATTCTTACATTTCAAATAAAGATACCAAGAGAATGAAGAAAATTTGATCAAAGGTGTAAATTAGAAAGTTGCTTAAAATGTCATGCTCTATCTGAATCACAAAAGAAAAAAATTTGGGTTCAGTGTCACTTTAACCCCTTAAGGACCAACGACGTACAGGGTAAGTCCTACAAAAAAAGGTCCTTAATGATGAAAGGACGTACCCTGTACGTCGTTGGTGTTTGAAAGTGGTGGAAGGGATCCTGATCGCTTCCAGCTGCTTTCATGTTATTGCAGTGATGCCTCGATATTGAGGCATCCTGCAATAACATTTTCTAGCAGTCCGATGCAGGGAGAGCCACTCTGTGGCCCTCTCTGCATCAGCCATTGATGGCCGTGATCATTGGTGGGTGGGAGCTGATGCAGGGATGCGGGTGGGCAGCTATTGGTGAAGTATAGGGGTGGGATTGCGTGCGCGCGGGAACCCTACACTATGGCACAATAAATGTTACTAATAAGGTGGTAGAGAGGACTGGGGAGGGTGAGAATTTTCAGTTAAGGGATCTGAGAAAGGGTGCGGGGTTGCATGTTGAGGGGGGCAGCTACACTACTGAAAATATAGTAATTTTTTAAATAAAATATTTATAAAAAAAAACATTTTATTTAAAACTGGGTACTGGCAGACAGCTGCCAGTACCCAAGATGGCGCACAATAAGGTAGAGGAGGAGGGTTAGAGAGCTGTTTGGGGGGGATCAGGGAGGTTGGGGGCTAAGAGTGGATCCTACACAGCAGAATTATGTTGTTTTTTAAAAAAAACAAAAAAACTTTTATTTTAGTACTGGCAGGCTCTCTGCCAGTACTTATGGCGGGGACAATTGTGGGGTGGGGGAGGGAAGAGAGCTGTTTGGGAGGGATCAGGGGGGTGATGTGTCAGGTGAGAGGCTGATCTCTACACTAAAGCTAAAATTAACCCTGAAAGCTCCCTACAAGCTACCTAATTAACCCCTTCACTGCTTGACATAATACACGTGTGATGCGCAGCGGCATTTAGTGGGCTTCTAATTACCAAAAAGCAACGCCAAAGTCATATATGTCTGCTATTTCTGAACAAAGGGGATCCCAGAGAAGCATTTACAACCATTTGTGCCATAATTGCACAAGCTGTTTGTAAATAATTTCAGTGAGAAACCTAAAGTTTGTGAAAAAATGTGTGAAAAAGTGAACGATTTTTTTTTATTTGATTGCATTTGGTGGTGAAATGGTGGCATGAAATATACCAAAATGGGCCTAGATCAATACTTTGGGATGTCTTCTAAAAAATATATATACATGTCAAGGGATATTCAGGGATTCCTGATAAATATCAGTGTTCCAATGTAATTATCGCTAATTTTGAAAAAAAAGTGGTTTGGAAATAGCAAAGTGCTACTTATACTTATGGCCCTATAACTTGCAAAGAACATGTAAACATCGGTATTTCTAAACTCAGGACAAAATTTAGAAACTATTGGGCATGGGTGTTTTTTGGTGGTTGTAGATGTGTAACAGATTTTAGAGGTCAAAGTTAGAAAAAGTTTGTTTTTTTTCAATTTTTTCCTCATATTTTATATATATATTTTTTTATAGTAAATTTTAAGATATGATGAAAATAATGGTAACTTTAGAAAGTAGAAAAACGGTATATAATATGTGGTGGTACAGTAAATGAGTAAGAGGAAAATTACAGCTAAACACAAACACTGTAGAAATGTAAAAATAGCCTTGGTCCCAAACGGTCAGAAAATGGAAAAGTGCTGTGGTCCTTAAGGGGTTAAAGGGACATGAAACCCCAAAAAATTATTTTGGGATTTAGGTAGAACATACAATTTTAAACAACTTTCTAATTTACTTCTATTATCAAATTTGCTTAATTCTGGTTTCTAACTGAACACATGGGGTGAGCCAATGACAATCAGTATATATATGCAGCCACCAATCAGCAGCTAGAACCTAGGTTCTTTGCTGCTCCTGAGCTTCCCTAAATAAACTTTTCAGCAAAGGATAACAAGAAAAAGAAGCTAGTTAAATAATATAAGTAAGTTAGAAAGTTCAGACAATCTTCATCTTTGTCATCTTTGCGGGTATGCGTAGGGGTCAGAATGCCACTACGTCTTCCCTGTATTTCTGGTTGAGGAGCGTCATCCGACTAGCTTATGAGACAGCGGGACAACAGCCTCCTGAGAGGATTACGGCTCATTCCACTAGAGCAGTTGCTTCTTCCTGGGCCTTTAAGAACGAGGCCTCTATGGATCAGATTTGTAAGTTGACTACCTGGTCCTCCTTAAATACTTTTTATAAATTTTACAAATTTGATGTGTTTGCTTAGGCTGAAGCAGCTTTTGGGAGAAAGGGTTTTGCAGGCTGTGGTGACCACAGATTAGCGTCCGCCTCTTTCTTGTTCCCTCCCGTTATTCCTTCAGTGTCCTCTGGACCTTGGGTATTGTTTTCCCAACAGTAAGGAATAAAGTTGTGGACTCTCCCTGCCTTATGGAAAGAAAACAAAATTTATGCTCACCAGATAAATTCCTTCCTTTCCTGGCAAGGAGAGTCCACGACCCGCCAATATGATATTTTGACTTGGTCGGCTCCCCGTTTATTTTTCTTCTGGCACCTTTATACCCTGATGTTTCTCCTACTTTTCCTTGTTCCCTCGGCCGAATGACTGGGAGGATAGGGGAAGTGGGAGGGATATTTAAGCCTTTGGCTAAGTTGTCTTTGCCTCCTCCTGGTGGCCAGGTGTTGTATTTCCCAACAGTAAGGAATGAAGTCGTGGACTCTCCCTGCCAGGAAAGAAAGGAATTTATTTGGTAAGCATACATTTTGTTGTTGATGCAATTAACCAGGCTTTCCGCTCTGACACTGCAAGTATTCCCTGCTACAAACTCCAGTAACTGCCAACCCTGTGACGTCACCTTACCTGATTACCAGATTGAGTGAGAAGGGGAACAACGTGTATATGGCTGGAGGTCGGGGCATGTATGAGGTCACTGGATATCCTCCCTGCCATGAGATAAATTTCCTGTCCACCTGAGGGTTTTCCCCACCTCACTGCAATCCCAGAGGGACTGTTTCTTTTTAAATCCGGATGTGGGTGAATTTGTACAGTGTTACGTTCACTGTCAGGGGTATCCAACAGCAGTTAAAGCATTCACCATTTCCCTGAATTTTAATGCATTTAAAGTGTTATTTATTTATTTCTCTTAACCAGCTTTTTAAATGTATAAAGATAATTGTTTTATTGTGTGTATTATTGAAGCTAGGATGGAACCCGTATATAATGTATAAATACATAAAACAGCTTTATCCAGATAGAAGCTGCCCCTGTGCTCAATTGTAAAGTGTGGTAAGACAGACAATTATTTTGTCTTATTTAAAGGGACTTTTGTATTGATATTTCCATATTATATCTAATAAATATTACAGATAATATATATTATCTACCGATTCCCCAGCTTTGCACAACCAACATTGTTATATTAATATACTTAATCACCAATAAGTTTGCCTGTTTCTAAGCAACTGCAGGCCACCTCTTATCTCAGTGCTTTTTATTGACTTTTTACAGCCAGGCAGTGCTAGTTCATGTCTGCCATACAGATGACATTGCGCTCACTTCCATGAAGAATGATAATGGCTATGCATGTCAGCACTAATTAGCTAAACTGCAAGATTGTAAAAAGCATTGTGCTAAAGGGCAGTCTGCAGAGGCTTAGATACTGGTAATCTTAAAGGTAAAAATGTATATTAATATAACGGTGTTGGTTATGCAAAACTGGGGAATGGCTAATAAAGGGATTATCTTTTTAAACAATAATTTTTTTTAAGTAAACTGTCCCTTTAAATAAGACACAATTTAGTATATAAACTACCAGTCACATCCCATGTATCATATTATTGCTAGGATAGTTTAGTACTGTATACTACGGATACACAAACACATTACTAGCTACTGATTTCTTAATTATTAGGAATATATTGATACAGATAAACAATTTTGTATTGATATTTCCATATTATATCTAATAAATATTACAGATAATATATCATTTAAAGCTATATTTCCTTGAATACACAGTAATTATATTTCTTTCTAATGGCAGTGAGCGTCCGCACATTCATTCATCACCTATGGGAAATACTTCACCACTTGGCCACCAGGAGGAGGCAAAGACACCCAAACAAAGCATTAAATAGCCCTCCCACTTCCCCTACCCTGCCAGTTGTTCTTTGCCTCGTTTCATGGAGGTTGGCAGAGAGAGGTTCTCTGCTGAAGATTCAAGTTTATGGTCGTCAATGAATTGTTTCCTGCAAGAGAGGGCAGGGGATCTGGTAAAGAACATGTCATTCTCTTAGTATAGTCTTGTGTCTGTTAGCTTCTGGTGGTCGTAAGGAAGTTCCCATACCTCCTCCAGATCTCTGAGCTATTCTCCCTTTTACAGTTAGTATTAGTTACACTGACTTTTTCTGTATTACAGGACCCAGCCTGGATGAAGACTTCTGACTGGGTACGTCCCTTAATCTCCCTCACTCCGCCTAGATGGCTTGTTGCCTATAGTGTGGCATTGTATACACTTATATGGACAGGGAAAGGGACCTTCTTTACTTGTTGGGACAACCCTCCAGTGGAGGTGGACATTATTATATGGTTTACACATTGTTCTGGCAAGCTCTGTTGTGTGGCGCTGCACTTATTTAAGCAGCACCGGATCCTTAAGAAAAAACATAAGGATCCAGTGCAAGCTTTTTACACATTGTTTTTAATTTTGCCTTTACGGCTCCAGTGGCATTATAGGCAGCAGGGAGCGAGCAAGCTCTGAGTGGGGCAGTGTGTTTAGTATGGCACGCATAGGATAATGGTGCCCTCTGTCAAACGCATATCCTTAAGACATATGGGAGTGTCGGATTGGAGTGGGAGCTGTTATGTAAATAACATTTTTGGCACCATTTCATGCCCTGCTCTATGTACATCTTTGCACTCAATGCAGCTCGCTCCCGCTATCAGACAGAGCAGGAGCGAGCTGTATTGAGTGTAATGGCGCGATCATGCCGGGCTGTGACTAGACAGCTGCCCAGATGCTCTCAGGGGGAAAACCAGACCCGCTCAGTAAAGCAAGAGCAGCGGTCTGAAAAACCCTCTTTTTTTAATCAAATTTCAGAGGCAATATTATGTTCCGTAAAGTTTGGCTAAGCTAATGTTGTTATATAAGTCTGCACTATGTGCAGAATTATATAATATTATTTTCTAGGTTTACTGCCCCTTTAAGCATTAACTGGGGGCTAGATAAGGGATTATCTCTCAAATTAATACATTTTTCATATTGGAGTTTGCTGCCTGTTAGTATGAAGGACTCAGACTCAGACTTCAGTCAGGAAGATGTTAATTGAGTTGAATAAATGTACTGTATGCTTTGCAGATTGCGCACAGTGTGTCCTCCTGCTTAATTGTGTAACTCATGCCTTACTACTGTCCTGCAGTCTCATTCTGGTGGGTTCAGTACTCAGACACTTGCACTATCGCAATCAGCCCAGGTTAACCCAGTCAGCCCTGATATGCCTGTGTTACAACCCCAGTCTATCTCTCCAAGTCCCTCACATGCAGTACCCTGTAACCTCTTTTCTCAGACCACGCAATGTTAAGCAACTTTCTAATTTACTCCTATTATCAATTTTTCTTTGTTCTCTTGGTATCTTTTGAAATAGCCGGAATGTAAGCATAGGAGCCGGCCCATTTTTGGTTCAGACCCTGGATAGCTCTTGCTGTTTGGTGGCTTCATTTAGCCAACAATCAGTAAGCGCTACCCAGGGGGCTGAACCAAAGATGGGCCAGCTTGTAAGCTTAAATTCCTGCTTTTCAAATAAAGATACCAAGAGAACAAAGAAAAATTGATAATAGGAGCAAATTAGAAAGTTTCTTAAAATTGCAAGCTCTATCTGAATCATGAATGAAAAAAATTGGGTTCTTAGAGTTCTTCAACAGACTCTGTTTGAGCCAATTGATTCTATTGATATTAAACTTTTAACTTGGAAAGTTTTGTTTTTGTTAGCTATCTCTTCTGTTTGTAGTGTTTCCAAATTGTCCACCCTTCAATGTGACCCCTCTTATCTAATTTTTCATGCGGATAAGGCTGCTCTGTGGACAAAGATGTGGTTTTTACCTAAGGTTGTTTCAACTCACAATATTAATCAGAAAATTGTTGATCCATCTCTTTGTCACAATCCTTCTTCCAGTAAGGAGAGGCTGTTGCATAATCTGGACGTGGTTAGGGCTTTAAAGTTCTATCTTCATACTACCAAGGAATGTCTTCAATAATCTTCCTTATTTGTCCTGCTTTTTGGTAAGCCACTGCTGTTACCCTATTATTCTGCCTCAGAAGTTTGATTCGCATGGCATATATAGAAGCAGGCCAGCAGCCTCCATCCCAGATTACAGCACATTCTACCCATATGGTTTCTTCTTCCTGGGCCTTCAAGAATGAAGCTTCAGTTGAACAGATATGTAAGGCTGCTACTTGGTCTTCATTATGTACTTTCACAACATTTTACCGTTTTGATGTTTTTGACTTTTGAGAGAAAGATTCTTCAAGCAGTGGTGCCTATTAGGACTGCCTTCCCATCCTTTTCCCTCCCTATTCATTTTGTGTCCTCCACAGTTTGGGTATAAGTTTCCCATAGGTAAAGAATGAATTTGTGGACTCTCACTGCCATTTGGAAAAAAAGATATATTTTATGGTTACCTGATAAATTCTTTTCTTTCTTGGCAGTGAGAGTCCACAAACCCGTCCTAAAATAATATAGTGGTGGCAGTCTTTTGGCACCCTTTATCCCTCTACTTTTCCTTATCCTCGGCTTTAACTACTGAGAGGGTAGGGGAAGTGGAAGGGATATTAAATGCTTTGTTTGGGTGTCTTTGCCTCCTCCTGGTGGCCAGGTGAAGTATTTCCCCTAGGTAATGAATGAATTCATGGACTGCAAGAAAGAAAATAATTTATCAGGTAAGCATTATCGGCTAGATTACGAGTTTTGCGTTATGAGCGGCTCGGTGCTAACTTTCAAGTTATTGTCACCGCTCACCTCCCTATAGCGCTGCTATTACAGGTTTGCATAAACCCGGCGTTAGCAGGCAATAAGTAAGCGTTGAGCAAAATTGAGCACCATACCGCACTCCAATACCAGCGCCGCGGTGAGCTGGTTTTACGTGCTCGTGCACGATTTCCCCATACACATCAAAGGGGAGAGCCGGCTGAAAAAAAGCCTAACACCGCTGCCACCTACCTACACTTATTAACCCCTAATCAGCCTAACATCGCCGCCACTATACTAAAGTTATAAACCTGTAACCCTAAGTCTAACCCTAACACCCCCTACTTTAATATAATTAAAATAAATCTAATAAAAAATTCCTATAATTAACTAAATAATTCCTATTTAAAACTAAATAACTATAAAATAAACCCTAAGCTTGCTGCAATATGAGAGAGACGAGGCAGATACTGTGCAGACAGATTCTAAAATATCTGTAGCTGTATCTGATACACATCTACTTTTTAAAGATGCCTGTACCTTGGTTTCTTTGATGGACCTTTATGATGATCCTGAACATCAATTAGCTTGATGTACATTGGAACTCCCTAATAGACACAAATCTGATTTTTACCCTCTCCATTTTAGAGGGGCCATGAATAATGCCTACTAGAAGGCAGTACAGGAGGATATCTTGCAACTAGAGAAAGACTGTAAAATGGATGCTACCCCTTTAACCTGAATTACCTGAACCTGGCTATCAAACATCTGAAGGATAACCATGATATAGTTATCAAATATTTGGATAAGGGGGGGAGGGGAGTAGTGTTGTTATGAATAAAAGTGATTATTTTGCTGAGGCAAATCGTCAACTGTCAGTTTCGTCAGTCTATAAAAAGCTGCAATACAATCCCATTTCCAAATTTACTAAGGAGCTAACTAAACTTGTATCTGAGGGAGTAGCACTGGGGTTTTTCTACTCCAGAGATGAGGAGGGCTTGATTCCTAAGAACCCAGTTACCCCCATATTCTACCATATCCCTAAAATTCATAAGGACCAATGTTATCCCCCAGGCCGTCCCATTGTGTCAGGCATTAACTCAGTTTTTGAACCTCTGGCGGCATGGCTGAATAAGATCTTACAACCTATAGCCATGAAACAGCCTAGTTATATAAAAGATACTGGGCATTTGCTCGACACAATTAAAGGGATAAATGGGAACATAACTACTCATGGATGGTGATTGACATTGTGTCCTTATATACTAACATTTCCACAACATTTAGGAATCAAAGCTGTAGAATTCTTCTTAAGAGAGAATATTTCCTTTTGGCTGTGATGTTCTGCACTTTCTGCTGTCCCATAATTATTTTATGTTTGACATGGAGTATTATTTACAAATTAAATGGACAGCGATGGGGCAAAATTTGCCCCCGCCCTAGCCAATACCTTTTGTAGCTTGGTGGGAACTAAATTACATCTATGTTGTCACCAATACCTTATATGAGAATACCATATATTATGCACATTGCATAGATGACTTTATCTTTATAGTAGATATCCAGCTAAATGACACAATGTTTCAACAATTTTTATCTTACCTAAATCAGCCGGCACACACACTTAAAGGGACAGTCTAGTCCAAAATAAACAATTTTCCAATTTACTTTTATCACCAATTTTGCTTTGTTCTCTTGGTATTCTTAGTTGAAAGCTAAACCTAGGAGGTTCATATGCTAATTTCTAAGCCCTTGAGTGCCGCCTCTTCTCTCAACACATTTTGACAGTTTTCACCGCTAGAGGGTGTTAGTTCATGTGTTTCATATAGATGTCACTGTGCTCACACACGTGGAGTTCCTATGAGCTAGCACTGATTGGCTAAAATGCATGTCTGTCAAAAGAACTTAAATAAGGGGGCAGTTTACAGAAGCTTAGATACAAGGTAATCACAGAGGTAAAAAGTATATTTATATAACTGTAATGGTTATGCAAAACTAAGAAATAGGTAATAAAGGTATTATCTATCTTTTAAAACAATAACAATTCTGGTGTAGACTGTCCCTTTAACTTTACAGGGACTTTTGACAGACAAGAAGTTAATTTTTTAGACCTTACACTAGCAAGTTCGGGTACTGAGATTATTACATCTACATATAGAAAAACAACAGCAGGAAATACTATCAACACCCTACACATTTGATTAAGGCAATCCGTAAGGGTCCGTTCATCCGCCTTAGGAGAAATACAAAGTCAGATTCCATCTATGAGAAACAGTCTTTGGAACTAAAAATCAGACTGATTAGTAGGGGTTACAGAGAAAAAGAAATAGAAAGCTGTAGGCTAGAAGTGCAAAACAGTCACAGACAACCTTATGTTCATTCTAGATGTAATAATAAGGATATCTCTTCAAATGAGAATACAGTCTTTTTCACTGAATACTCCAGTCAATTTAATGCAATTTCCAGTATCCTTAAAAAAAATCTTCATATTCTTGCAGGTGATGATATTCTGAGACCCTATGTTAAACAGTGTAAATTTGTAGGCAAAAATCCTCATACCCTGGCTAAAACTTTATCCCCTAGTATGGTTTCTAATCAAGAGAAGAAATTGGGAAGCAATTAAGTGCAAACATGGTAAACAGGAAATACGTTTAGTTGCAGTGTTAATACTACTACTTACCATATTAAGCTATATGCTAATTGTAGTACCAAGTACATAGTATATCTTCTCACTTGTAATATTTGTGCCGTTCAATACGTTGGAAAATGACCAGAGAGGCCCGAACCAGATTTAGTGAAAATGTTAGGGATGTTAAATACTATAATAAAGACTCCAGTGTGGCCAACCATTTCAAACATGTTCACTTCACTAACATAGCTAAACTCTCTATCCAAATCATAGACATAGCAATAGTACCCCCGAGAGGAAGTGACAGAAATAAAATCTTGGAGAAAAAGGAATTTTGACTCATTTTATTAGGGCTGAATATATTATGTATAAAATATTGTGCTGTATGTATATATTCTTATCTATTGGCCCTATGCATATTTTTCATGGTCAATTTTATAAGCCGTTGTGGTTTGCTATGACTAATGTAACCTTAGAAAATATTTTGGAATCACTCCATGTTCAAATATAAACTAAGTTATCTGCTGGAGGATTAGGATGATCAAAATATTATCACAGCTCAAGCCTTAATGTACAGATAACGTTTGCTGTTGTTTTTATTGATAAGTTCCTTTAATGGACCCTAAGGGGTTACTTTAGTTTTTAATAAATAGAAACAGCAGCTAGACTTCACCAGTCTATGAGTAAGCACAACCAGGGTGCACGAAACGCGTTAGAAGTTTTTTGACCTTTTGGTCACTCTGCCATGTTTTAATGTTTTTCAATACATTTTGTTTTTGTTTTTTTAATTTTTTTACTGCTCACTCGAGTGCCATTCTTCCAAGGTGACCAGGGGAAGCTGAGACATTTTTTAACCGCTTTGACTAGAGCTATTGGAACTTGCATTTGTGTGACTTCAGTGCCTCTGTGAGCTAGTCATTGACTCAAATTCCATAAGTGAGTTATATGTTCTGTTTACTTTGAAAGATATGTTCTTTTAATTATTTGAATTCTATAATGTAACATTTTTGTTAAACTAAGTTGTATATATTTGCTGAATACAGTATTCTTCGAAACAAATGCTTACATGAACGAAATTTGGCCAAACTGAATGTTGGCAAAAAATCACAGGAAATTATTTAGGAAACAATGTACATATCCATTAGGTCTTTCAGGAGTAATTTACAGAACATCTTAATAACTGAAAGAGTTCAATGAATAAACTTCCATTAGAGCTAGTGGAACTTAAGGAATATCTGGAATAAGACTATCCTAAGAACATAGGTCCTATGAACATAAGGTTAAAGGAAACATGGACAGACTTGTTGGACCTAAGTTTATTACAGGACTTATAAGTCCTGTAATAAACTTAGGCCCAACAAGTCTGCCCATGTTTCCTTTGACCTTATGTTCATAGGACCTAAACCCAATTTTTTCATGATTCGGATACAGCATGCAATTTAAAGTAACTTTCTAATTTACTCCTATTATCAATTTTCTTCGTTCTCTTGCTATGTTTATTTGAAAAAGCATCAATCTAGGTTCAAGAGCCGGCCCATTTTTTGGTTTAGCACCCTGGGTAGCGCTTGCTGATTGGTGGCTACAATTAGTCAACAATGAGCAAGCGCTACCCAGGTTCTGAACTAAAAAAGGGCAGTCTTCTAAGCTTACATTCTTGCTTTTAAAATAAAGATACCAAGAGAATGAAGAAAAATTGATAAAAGGAGTAAGTTAGAAAATTGCTTAAAATTGCATGCTCTATCTGAATCAAGAAAGAAAAAATGTGGGTTTAGTGTCCCTTTAATAAAGATGAAGATGAAAGTACTTTCCACAAAAAAATGCAATACCAGAACAAGAGGTCAAGGGTAGCAGGTTCAGGAGTAATTTACAGAAACACTTTTTCACAAAAAGGTTGGTTGAGTTGGTAAAGACAAACACTTTAAGGACTTCAAGAATGCTTGGGATAAGCATAAAGACTGTGACACACTGAAAGCGGAGCGGTGCGCAGCATGTAGATGCAGCTGTGCGTGCTCAGTGTGTCCTGCCTTTTCATTTCTGAGCACTCTGCTGCGTCAGGTCGCATAGCTGAGCACTCAGAGATGAAATATTTGAACTTCAGAAGCGATGCGAACTTCGCATCGCGCCGCATCGCTTGCAGTGTGTCACAGCCTTAAGGCTATCCTATGTAATAATGAAGCTTACACTTTATAGTAACATTTTATCCATCCAAGATGACGAGAATGCCATATTTAACATAACATCATTTAGTAATGGATTATCAAATTAATTATATTTCTCCAACATAGGTGTGTCCGGTCCACGGCGTCATCCTTACTTGTGGGATATTCTCTTCCCCAACAGGAAATGGCAAAGAGCCCAGCAAAGCTGGTCACATGATCCCTCCTAGGCTCCGCCTACCCCAGTCATTCTCTTTGCCGTTGTACAGGCAACATCTCCACGGAGATGGCTTAGAGTTTTTTAGTGTTTAACTGTAGTTTTTCATTATTCAATCAAGAGTTTGTTATTTTCAAATAGTGCTGGTATGTACTATTTACTCAGAAACAGAAAAGAGATGAAGAATTCTGTTTGTATGAGGAAAATGATTTTAGCAACCGTAACTAAAATCCATGGCTGTTCCACACAGGACTGTTGAGAGCAATTAACTTCAGTTGGGGGAACAGTGTGCAGTCTCTTACTGCTTGAGGTATGACACATTCTAACAAGACGATGTAATGCTGGAAGCTGTCATTTTCCCTATGGGATCCGGTAAGCCATTTTTATTAAGATAGTAAATAAGGGCTTCACAAGGGCTTATTAAGACTGTAGACTTTTTCTGGGCTAAATCGATTCATTATTAACACATATTTAGCCTTGAGGAATCATTTATTCTGGGTATTTTGATATGATTATATCGGCAGGCACTGTTTTTGACACCTTATTCTTTAGGGGCTTTCCCTAATCATAGTCAGAGCCTCATTTTCGCGCCGGTAATGGCGCACTTGTTTTTGAGGACAGCATGGCATGCAGCTGCATGTGTGTGGAGCTCTGATACATAGAAAAGTCTTTCTGAAGGCATCATTTGGTATCGTATTCCCCTTTGGGCTTGGTTGGGTCTCAGCAAAGCAGATTCCAGGGACTGTAAAGGGGTTAAATATAAAAACGGCTCCGGTTCCGTTATTTTAAGGGTTAAAGCTTCCAAATTTGGTGTGCAATACTTTTAAGGCTTTAAGACACTGTGGTGAAATTTTGGTGAATTTTGAACAATTCCTTCATACTTTTTCGCAATTGCAGTAATAAAGTGTGTTTAGTTTAAAATTTAAAGTGACAGTAACGGTCTTATTTTAAAACGTTTTTTGTGCTTTGTTATCAAGTTTATGCCTGTTTAACATGTCTGAACTACCAGATAGATTGTGTTCTGAATGTGGGGAAATCAAGGTTCCTTCTCATTTAACTATATGTATTTTATGTCATAAAAAAATTTAGTAAAAATGATGCCCAAGATGATTCCTCAAGTGAGGGGAGTAAGCATGGTACTGCATCATCCCCTACTTCGTCTACACCAGTCTTGCCCATACAGGAGGCCCCTAGTACATCTAGTGCGCCAATACTCCTTACTATGCAACATTTAACGGCTGTAATGGATAATTCTATCAAAAACATTTTAGCCAATATGCCCACTTATCAGCGAAAGCGCGACTGCTCTGTTTTAGAAAATTCTGTAGAGCATGAGAACGCTGATGACATGGTTTCTGAAGGGCCCCTACACCAGTCTGAGGGGGCCAGGGAGGTTTTGTCTGAGGGAGAAATTTCAGATTCAGGAAACATTTCTCAACAAGCTGAACCTGATGTGATTAATTTTAAATTTAAGTTGGAACATCTCCGCGCTCTGCTTAAGGAGGTGTTATCCAATTTGGATGATTGTGATTATCTGGTCATTCCAGAACCACTATGTAAAATAGAAAAGTTCTTAGAGGCCCCGGGGCCCCCCGAAGCTTTTCCTATATCCAAGCGGGTGGCGTACATTGTTAGTAAAGAATGGGACAGGCCCGGTATACCTTTAGTACCTTCCCCCATATTTATAATATTGTTTTCCTATAGTCGACCCCAGAAAGGACTGATGGCAGACAGTCCCCAAGGTCGAGGGGGCGGTTTCTACTCTACACAAGCGCGCCACTATACCCATAGAAGATAGTGTGCTTTCCAAGATCCTATGGATAAAAAATTAGAAGGTCTGCTAAAGATGTTTGTTCAGCAAGGTTCCCTTCTACATCCAATTGCATGCATTGTCCCTGTCACTGCAGCCGCGTGTTTCTAGTTTGATGAGCTAGGAAAGGCGATTATTAGTAATTCTTCTTCTTATGAGGAGATTATGGACAGAATTCGTGCTCTTAAATTGGCTAATTCTTTCACCCTAGACGCCACCTTGCAATTGGCTAGGTTAGCGGCGAAAAAATTCTGGGTTTTGCTATTGTGGCGCAGAGCGCTTCGGTTAAAATCTTGGACAGCGGATGCGTCTTCCAAGAACAAATTGCTTGACATTCCTTTCAAGGGGAAAACACTCTTTGGCCCTGACTTGAAAGAGATTATCTCTGATATCACTGGGGGCAAGGGCCACGCCCTTCCTCGGGATAGGTCTTTTCAAGACCAAAAATAAACCTAAGTTTAAGCAGGAAGGTAATACTTCTCAAGCCAATCCAGCCTGGAGACCTATGCAAGGCTGGAACATAGGAAAGCAGGCCAGGAAACCTGCCACTGCTACCAAGACAGCATGAAATGCGGGCCCCCGATCCGGGACCGGATCTGGTGGGGGGCAGACTCTCTCTCTTCGCTCAGGCTGGGGCAAGAGATGTTCTGGATCCTTGGGCGTTAGAAATAGTCTCCCAAGGTTATTCTCTGGAGTTCAAGGGGCTTCCTCCTAGGGGGAGGTTCCACAGGTCTCAGTTGTCTTCAGACCACATAAGAAGACAGGCATTCTTACATTGGGTAAAAGACCTGCTAAAAATGGGAGTGATTCATCCTGTTCCATTAGGAGAACAAGGGATGGGGTTCTACTCCAATCTGTTCATAGTTCCCAAAAAAGAGGGAACGTTCAGACCAATCTTCGATCTCAAGATCTTGAACAAGTTTCTCAAGGTTCCATCGTTCAAGATGGAAACCATTCGAACACTTCTTCCTTCCATCCAGGAAGGTCAATTCATGACCAAGGTGGATTTCAAGGATGCGTATCTACATATTCCTATCCACAAGGAACATTATCGGTTCCTAAGGTTTGCATTCCTGGACAAGCATTTCCAGTTCGTGGCGTTTTCTTTCGGATTAGCCACTGCTCCTAGGTTTTTCTCATAGGTACTAGGGTCCCTTCTGGCGGTGCTAAGACCAAGGGGCATTGCTGTAGTACCTTACTTGGACGACATTCTGATTCGAGCGTCGTCCCTTCCTCAAGTATAGGCTCACACGGACATTGTCCTGGCCTTTCTCAGATCTCACGGATGGAAAGTGAACGTGGAAAAGAGTTCTCTATCTCCGTCAACGAGGGTTCCCTTCTTGGGAACTATAATAGACTCCTTAGAAATGAGGATTTTTCTGACAGAAGCCAGAAAAACAAAACTTCTAGACTCTTGTCGGATTCTTCATTCCGTTCCTCTTCCTTCCATAGCGCAGGGCATGGAAGTGATAGGTTTGATGGTAGCGGCACTGGACATAGTTCCTTTTGTGCGCATTCATCTAAGACCATTACAACTGTTCATGCTCAGTCAGTGGAATGGGGACTATTCAGACTTGTCTCCGAAGATACAAGTAAATCAGTGGACCAGAGACTCATTCCGTTGGTGGCTGTCCCTGGACAACCTGTCACAAGGGATGACCTTCTGCAGACCAGAGTGGGTCATTGTCACGACCGACGCCAGTCTGATGGGCTGGGGCGCGGTCTGGGGATCCCTGAAAGCTCAGGGTCTTTGGTCTCGGGTAGACTCTCTTCTACCGATAAATATTCTGGAACTGAGAGCGATATTCAATGCTCTCAAAGCTTGGCCTCAGCTAGCGAGGGCCAAGTTCATACATCAACCATCAGGGGGGAACAAGGAGTTCCCTAGCGATGGAAGAAGTGACCAAAATCATTCTATGGGCGGAGTCTCACTCCTGCCACCTGTCTGCTATCCACATCCCAGGAGTGGAAAATTGGGAAGCGGATTTTCTGAGTCGTCAGACATTGCATCCGGGGGAGTGGGAACTCCATCCGGAAATCTTTGCCCAAGTCACTCAACCGTGGGGCACTCCAGACATGGATCTGATGGCCTCTCGTCAGAACTTTAGAGTTCCTTACTACGGGTACAGATCCAGGGATCCCAAGGCGGCTCTAGTGGATGCACTAGTAGCACCTTGGACCTTCAAACTAGCTTATGTGTTCCCGCCGTTTCCTCTCATCCCCAGGCTGGTAGCCAGGATCAATCAGGAGAGGGCGTCGGTGATTTTGATAGCTCCTGCGTGGCCACGCAGGACTTGGTATGCAGATCTGGTGAACATGTCATCGGCTCCACCATGGAAGCTACCTTTGAGACGAGACCTTCTTGTTCTAGGTCCGTTCGACCCACTCCAGCTGACTGCTTGGAGATTGAACGCTTGATCTTATCAAAGCGAGGGTTCTCAGATTCTGTTATTAATACTCTTGTTCAGGCCTGAAAGCCTGTAACCAGAAAAATTACCACATAATTTGGTATATCTGTTGGTGTGAATCTGCAGGATTCCCTTGGGACAAGGTTAAGATTCCTAAGAGTCTATCCTTCCTTCGAGAAGGATTGGAAAAAGGATTATCTGCAAGTTCCTTGATGGGACAGATTTCTGCCTTGTCCGTGTTACTTCACAAAAAGCTGGCAGCTGTGCCAGATGTTCTAGCCTTTGTTCAGGCTCTGGTTAGAATCAAGCCTGTTTACAAAATTTTGACTCCTACTTGGAGTCTCAACCTAGTTCTTTCAGTTTCTTCAGGGGGTTCCGTTTGAACCCTTACATTCCGTTGATATTAAGTTATTATCTTGGAAAGTTTGTTTTTGGTTGCAATTTCTTCTGCTAGAAGAGTTTCAGAATTATCTGCTCTGCAGTGTTCTTCTCCTTATCTGGAGTTCCATGCAGATAAGGTGGTTTTGCGTACTAAACCTGGTTTTCTTCCAAAAGTTGTTTCTAACAAAGACATTAACCAGGAGATAGTTGTACCTTTCTTTGTGTCCTAATCCAGTTTCAAAGAAGGTACGTTTGTTGCACAACTTGAATGTAGTTCGTGCTCTCAAATTTTACTTAGCAGCTACTAAGGATTTCAGACAAACTTTGTCTTTGTTTGTTGTTTATTTTGGTAAACGGAGAGGTCAAAAAGCAACTTCTACCTCTCTCTCCTTCTGGATTAAAAGCATTATCCGATTGGCTTATGAGACTGCCGGACGGCAGCCTCCTGAAAGAATCACAGCTCACTCACTAGGGCTGTGGCTTCCACATGGGCCTTCAAGAACGAGGCTTCTGTTGATCAGATATGTAGGGCAGCGACTTGGTCTTCACTGCACACTTTTACCAAATTTTACAAGTTTGATACTTTTGCTTCTTCTGAGGCTATTTTTGGGAGAAAGGTTTTGCAAGCCGTGGTGCCTTCCATTTAGGTGACCTGATTTGCTCCCTCCCTTCATCCGTGTCCTAAAGCTTTGGTATTGGTTCCCACAAGTAAGGATGACGCCGTGGACCGGACACACCTATGTTGGAGAAAACAGAATTTATGTTTACCTGATAAATTTCTTTCTCCAACGGTGTGTCCGGTCCACGGCCCGCCCTGGTTTTTTTAATCAGGTCTGATAATTTATTTTCTTTAACTACAGTCACCACGGTACCATATGGTTTCTCCTATGCAAATATTCCTCCTTAACGTCGGTCGAATGACTGGGGTAGGCGGAGCCTAGGAGGGATCATGTGACCAGCTTTGCTGGGCTCTTTGCCATTTCCTGTTGGGGAAGAGAATATCCCACAAGTAAGGATGACGCCGTGGACCGGACACACCGTTGGAGAAAGAAATTTATCAGGTAAACATAAATTCTGTTTTCCTAATTAGTATGTCGTTTTAATATTCCAAATATAAATGAGTGAAATTAGGATTTTATTTTGTGTCCTATTCAGAGCCACTTACTTGAAGGCACAGTGTCTTCTAGAACCTTTTTTTTTTTGGAACATTTAGTTTTTGATTGAGCAGTTTTACAAATATAAAACTTAAACTGGGCAGGCAATTAAAAAAATCCAATCATTTTACAATTCTTATTTCTTCCTGGGTTATAGATGTTATTACAAGGGCCTTGCTTGTATTAAAGTCATAGGCCTCAATTCATCAAACTGTCAGCCGTCCGTGTTTCAACTTAGTATTGCATCAAAGTTCACAATCAAATGTAAATTCAAATTGATCAAACTTATCCCTATAGAAAATAACCTAATATTGCAATGACACACAAACATAATCCCAGATAGATCAGTTTAAACATTTTACTGCTGATAACGGCATGTGGTTGTGTTGTCTCATTTTTGTTTTATTGCCGCTGTTAAAGGATCCTCCTTTCTCTTTACTGTACTCAGCAGCAATGCTGTATATCATTGAAGGCTGTTTGTAACAGAGCTTTGTGAACTTTACGCATGTGAAGATGGGGACATTAGCCAGTTGCCTTGTTAGTGGAAGTGGTTCTATGCTGCAGAAAGATAATCTCTGTGAAATTTGTGTGGCTCCATTGATTTCAATAGAACTGATCTTGGCACTCACTGCTCTTTTGAGGGGTGGGTACAAATCTCTTTCACTCTCCCCATTTTGAAGCATAAATGTTGCAACAAGTTTCTCCAGTGAGCTATTAGATCCACTGATGAGTATTTATGAACCTAGTCCAAAGAAAACTACTATTTTAGGAATACACAAACAGTAATTGAATGTAAGCTAAAATATCAAATAATGTGCCAACAATTTGATTTCATTTTAAGTTACTCCTTCAAAGTGATCACCTGATTGTTGGTCTTGTCTTTTTCTTTTTTTAAATAAATAAAAAAATAACGGCTAGATTTAGAGTTTTGTCGGTAAGGACCCGCGTAGCTAACGCTGGCTTTTTTCTGGCCGCACCATAAAAATAACTCTGGTATTGAGAGTCCACAGAAAGGCTGCGTTAGGCTCCAAAAAAGGAGCGTAGAGCATATTTAACGCAACTGCAACTCTCGATACCAGAGTTGCTTACGGACGCGGCCAGCCTCAAAAACGTGCTCGTGCACGATTCCCCCATAGGAAACAATGGGGCTGTTTGAGCTGAAAAAAAACCTAACACCTGCAAAAAAGCCGCGTTCAGCTCCTAACGCAGCCCCATTGTTTGCTATGGGGAAACACTTCCTATGTCTGCACCTAACACTCTAACATGTACCCCGAGTATAAACACCCCTAACTTTACACTTATTAACCCCTAATCTGCCGCCCCCGCTATCGCTGACCCCTGCATATTATTATTAACCCCTAATCTGCCGCTCCGTAAACCGCCGCTACTTACATTATCCCTATGTACCCCTAATCTGCTGCCCCTAACACCACCGACACCTATATTATATTTATTAACCCCTAATCTGCCCCCCACAACGTCGCCTCCACCTGCCTACACTTATTAACCCCTAATCTGCCGACCGGACCTGAGCGCTAATATAATAAAGTTATTAACCCCTAATCCGCCTCACTAACCCTATAATAAATAGTATTAACCCCTAATCTGCCCTCCCTAACATCGCCGACACCTAACTTCAATTATTAACCCCTAATCTGCCGACTGGAGCTCACCGCTATTCTAATAAATGTATTAACCCCTAAAGCTAAGTCTAACCCTAACACTAACACCCCCTAAATTAAATATAATTTACATCTAACGAAATTAATTATCTCTTATTAAATAAATTATTCCTATTTAAAGCTAAATACTTACCTGTAAAATAAATCCTAATATAGCTACACTATAAATTATAATTATATTATAGCTATTTTAGGATTAATATTTATTTTACAGGTAATTTTGTAATTATTTTAACCAGGTACAATAGCTATTAAATAGTTAAGAACTATTTAATAGTTACCTAGTTAAAATAATAACAAAATTACCTGTAAAATAAATCCTAACCTAAGTTACAATTAAACCTAACACTACACTATCATTAAATTAATTAAATAAAATATCTACAATTACCTACAATTAAACCTAACACTACACTATCAATACATTAATTAAATACAATATCTACAAATAACTACCATGAAATAAACTAACTTAAGTACAAAAAATAAAAAAGAACTAAGTTACAAAAAATAAAAAAATATTTACAAACATAAGGAAAATCTTACAACAATTTTAAACTAATTACACCTACTCTAAGCCCCCTAATAAAATAACAAAGCCCCCCAAAATAAAAAATGCCCTACCCTATTCTAAATTACTAAAGTTCAAAGCTCTTTTACCTTACCAGCCCTGAACAGGGCCCTTTGCGGGGCATGCCCCAAAGAATTCAGCTCTTTTGCCTGTAAAAAAAAACATACAATACCCCCCCAACATTACAACCCACCACCCACATACCCCTAATCTAACCCAAACCCCCCTTAAATAAACCTAACACTAAGCCCCTGAAGATCATCCTACCTTGTCTTCACCATACCAGGTTCACCGATCCGTCCTGGCTCCAAAATCTTCATCCAACCCAAGCGGGGGCTGGCGATCCATCATCCGGCGGCTGAAGAGGTCCAGAAGAGGCTCCAAAGTCTTCATCCTATCCGGGAAGGAGAGTAGATCCGGACCCGCAACCATCATCTTCCAAGCGGCATCTTCTATCTTCATCCGATGAGGACCGGCTCCATCCTGAAGACCTCCACCGCGGACCCATCTTCATCCGGCGACGTCCAACTGAAGAATGACGGTTCCTTTAAGGGACATCATCCAAGATGGCGTCCCTCGAATTCCGATTGGCTGATAGGATTCTATCAGCCAATCGGAATTAAGGTAGGAATATTCTGATTGGCTGATGGAATCAGCCAATCAGAATCAAGTTCAATCCGATTGGCTGATCCAATCAGCCAATCAGATTGAGCTTGCATTCTATTGGCTGTTCCGATCAGCCAATAGAATGCGAGCTCAATCTGATTGGCTGATTGGATCAGCCAATTGGATTGATCTTGATTCTGATTGGCTGATTCCATCAGCCAATCAGAATATTCCTACCTTAATTCCGATTGGCTGATAGAATCCTATCAGCCAATCGGAATTCGAGGGACGCCATCTTGGATGACGTCCCTTAAAGGAACCGTCATTCTTCAGTTGGACGTCGCCGGATGAAGATGGGTCCGCAGTGGAGGTCTTCAGGATGGAGCCGGTCCTCATCGGATGAAGATAGAAGATGCCGCTTGGAAGAAGATGGTTGCCGGTCCGGATCTACTCTTCTTCCCGGATAGGATGAAGACTTTGGACCCTCTTCTGGACTTCTTCAGCCATCAGATGATGGATGTCTAGCCCCCTCTTGGGTTGGATGAAGATATCGGAGCCAGGACGGATTGGTGTGATACCCAGTGAGGTGAAGACAAGGTAGGAAGATCTTCAGGGGCTTAGTGTTAGGTTTATTTAAGGGGGGTTTGGGTTAGATTAGGGGTATGTGGGTGGTGGGTTGTAATGTGGGGGGGGGGTATTGTATGTTTTTTTTTACAGGCAAAAGAGCTGAATTCTTTGGGGCATGCCCCGCAAAGGGCCCTGTTCAGGGCTGGTAAGGTAAAAGAGCTTTGAACTTTAGTAATTTAGAATAGGGTAGGGCATTTTTTATTTTGGGGGGATTTGTTATTTTATTAGGGGGCTTAGAGTAGGTGTAATTTGTTTAAAATTGTTGTAAGATTTTTCTTATGTTTGTAAATATTTTTGTAACTTAGTTCTTTTTTATTTTTTGTACTTTAGTTAGTTTATTTCATTGTAGTTATTTTTAGGTATTGTATTTAATTAATGTATTGATAGTGTAGTGTTAGGTTTAATTGTAGGTAATTGTAGGTATTTTATTTAATTAATTTAATGATAGTATAGTGTTAGGTTTAATTGTAACTTAGGTTAGGATTTATTTTACAGGTCATTTTGTAATTATTTTAACTATTTTAGCTATTAAATAGTTCTTAACTATTTAATAGCTATTGTACCTGGTTAAAATAAATACAAAGTTACCTGTAAAATAAATATTAATCCTAAAATAGCTATAATATAATTATAATTTATATTGTAGCTATATTAGGATTTATTTTACAGGTAAGTATTTAGCTTTAAATAGGAATAATTTATTTAATAAGAGTTAATTTATTTTGTTAGATTTAAATTATATTTAAGTTAGGGGGTGTTAGAGTTAGGGTTAGACTTAGCTTTAGGGGTTAATACATTTATTAGAATAGCGGTGAGCTCCAGTCGGCAGATTAGGGGTTAATGTTTGAAGTTAGGTGTCGGCGATGTTAGGGAGGGCAGATTAGTGGTTAATACTATTTATTATAGGGTTAGTGAGGCGGATTAGGGGTTAATAACTTTATTATGATAGCGGTGCGGTCCGCTCGGCAGATTAGGGGTTAATAAGTGTAGGCAGGTGGAGGCGACGTTGTGGGGGGCAGATTAGGGGTTAATAAATATAATATAGGGGTCGGCGGTGTTAGGGGCAGCAGATTTGGGGTACATAGCTATAATGTAGGTGGTGGCTCTTTGCGGTCGGCAGATTAGGGGTTAATTATTGTAGGTAGCTGGCTGCGACGTTGTGGGGGGCAGGTTAGGGGTTAATAAATATAATAAAGGGGTCGGCGGTGTTAGGGGCAGCAGATTAGGGGTAGATAAGGATAACGTAGGTGGCGGTCGGCAGATTAGGGGTTAAAAAAATTAAATCGAGTGGCGGCGATGTGGGGGGGCCTCGGTTTAGGGGTACATAGGTAGTTTATGGGTGTTAGTGTACTTTAGAGCACAGTAGTTAAGAGCTTTATGAACCGGCGTTAGCCCAGAAAGCTCTTAACTACTGACTTTTTTCTGCGGCTGGAGTTTTGTCGTTAGAATTCTAACGCTCACTTCAGACACGACTCTAAATACCGGAGTTAGAAAAATCCCATTGAAAAGATAGGATACGCAATTGACGTAAGGGGATCTGCGGTATGGAAAAGTTGCGGCTGAAAAGTGAGCGTTAGACCCTTTTTTGAGTGACTCCAAATACCGGAGGTAGCCTAAAACCAGCGTTAGGAACCTCTAACGCTGGTTTTCACGGCTACCGCCAAACTCCAAATCTAGGCCTAAGATTGGATTTAAGGTTGTGCTACAGCATGTCTGTTCCCATTTTAAGAATTCAACTTATTGACATTTTCAGGAATGGAACCCTCACCTGAAACTGTTATCTACTACAACAAGGGGTATATTTTTCTCTAAGCTCAGCAATTCATTCTCATATGTTTCTATCATTTGTAGCACTGTATAGCTTACAAACCGTTTAATTTTCTTCATTCCAATTGATTTCATTTTAAATTTTTATTTTTCATTATTAGTTTGGTTATAGTAAACATCTGCTTTAAAATGAGCCAATATTTATCTAATACTTCCCTAAGCTAGTTTTCTGATTTTTTTTTTGTAAGGGCAATTTCTTTGAATTTAAAGATTAGCTTTAAAGATTTATTTGATTATTTAAAAAAAAATACTTCTAATAAAAGTTGAACTGAGAAACTTTACAGTGAGTAAAGTTAACCAGCATGGTCAAGTGATTTCATAATACAAATGCATACTTAGATGAGGAGCCCAAAAGTAAAATTAAAATGAAAGAGGAACCAAACACATAGTAAAGTATTTAGTATTGAATATTAAAATTTAATAAAACATATAAATCATACAGATATTACAATTTAAATATACAAACAACATAATTGAAGTTTTTCACCTTTAAAAAAAAAATCTCTTAAAGGGCCATAATACCCAAATGTTTAAACACTTGAAAGTGAAGCAGCATAGCTGTAAAAAGCTGACTAGAAAATATCTCCTGAACATCTCTATGTAAAAAAGAAAGATATTTTACCTCAAAAGTTCCTCAGTAGCCACCTCCCATTGTAAAGGATTTCTAAGCAGCCTTTTAGTGTGTCTGTCCAGGGACATCTTAGGGAATGAGCATTGTGAACTCTCATATTATTTCACCAATCAAGTAAAGGAAGTTTACTATGAATTCTCATGAGAGATAAGTCAAATCTCATGAGATCACAGTAAGAGTTCAGGACCTCAGCACTGCTGATGCTGATTGGCTGCTGTTCATTTCTTCATTTTATTTTTACCTGCAGCTGGGAGCAGCTGAGTATAACTTTTTACACAGAACTTACTCTGCTGAGCTGAGGAGATTGTGAGGTAAAATATCTTCCTTTTTTACATAGAGATGCTCAGGTGATATTTTCCTGTCAGCTTTTTACAGTTATACTGCATCAGTTTCAAGTGATTTAGCATATGAGTATTATGTCCCTTTAATTCAGAGATTCATTTGAACATTTTAATCTCTAATGGAAAACAACTTTAGTCTTCTTCTTAAAGACAACTTTACATCATTATTTTTTAGGCTGTAAATTATAGGGTTCAGTATAGGAACAGCAGCTGTGTTAAAGAGAGAGAATAGCTTTTTGTATGTCAGGTTGCTCACTGTAGTTGGTGTCATATATTGGCAAAATATTGTCAAGTAGAAGAGGATGACAACTGTGAGATGTGAGGAACATGTGTAGAAGGCTTTACTTCTCCCTGTGTTGGAACGGATCTTCATTATAGTTGTAATTATGAAAACATAAGAGATAAAGGTTAGAGAAAAAGGAGTGAAGCCTGCTGGGAAAATTCCTTCAACAATAGTTAACATTTCCAAGGCAGATGTATAAGTGCAGGACAGTTTCACTAGAGGTACCAAATCACAGAAAAAATGATTGATTACATTAGATTTCCAGCAAGAAATTTTAGAAAGTATTATAGTAAATGGTACAATTTCTAAAAAACCCAACACCCAGCAAATACTTGCAAGCAGAGTACAGAATGAACGGCTCATAATCATTTGATAATGCAATGGTTTACAAATAGCTACATATCGATCATAACTCATTGCCGTTAACATTGACAGCTCATCCACAGTCAATGATGAAAATGCGTACATCTGTATTAAGCACAGAGAAAATGCTACCCTGTTGTCTCCTGATATGAAGGCACCAAGAACTTTAGGTAAAGTGATGTTAACAAGAAGCATATCCAGAAAGGACAAGTTGACAAGGAAGAAATACATTGGGTTATGTAGGTGAGAATCAAAACATATAAGTTGCGCAATAGTGATGTTTCCGATCATCGTTAGGAAATAAATGATAAAAACAAGGACGAACAGCAGAGTCTGTATCTCAGATACATCTGAAATACCATTAATAATGAAATGTATTATCTTTGTCTGGTTTTCCATATCCATATATTTAAATAAATGCAAAAAATCAAAAGCAAAGTGTAATATTTGTTGTATATTGTCAAGTATGTTTCTAAAGTTGTGAATAAATATTCTTGTATGAGTGAACTATGGTATCAATGAAATTCTCCAATTTCCTATACCAATTATTTTTTGTTTACAATAGTTAAAAAGCATCAAATTGGAAATTAAACATTGACCTAGATAGAGCATGTAATTAAAAAAAAAATTCCAGTTGACTTCCAAAGTAAGCATAATCTTTTTATATGCACACAATCTGATCCACCAGAGCTTAGCATGTGCAAGAGTTGACAGTATATAACGTTATGCTTTTTTTGATTAGCTGATGGCTGTCACATGATACAGGGGGGAAGGAAAAATGGAAGTAATTTTGAAATATGTCAGAAAAAAATCTAATTTTTTATTATGCATTTTTTAATTATTATTTATATCTTCTTTTTTTTTTACAAAATATAGATACTGCAGTAGATGTACAAATGGTAACATTCAAATGGTGATACTCCCAGGTTATCAGCATTTTTCCATTTTTCTGTGATTTGGAAGATCAGCATAAAAGCCTGTTGAACCACAATCCCATTGAAAAACAGTCTTTCTTAACAAACGTATGCACTCCATAGAAACCTCCAAAAAAAGTTACCAAAATTACCAAATTTGTCTCAACCTGATAAAAAGAAAGACAGACATTAATTATAGTTTAAAAATATGTCTAATCAAAAAAAAAATTCTGTTAGTATAATCAATAGAATACTGTATGCCTTATTTGTGATGGTTCATTTTACACTGAAACAATAGTTACATCTTTGACAGACACCCAAAAGTAGAATATAAAAAAATAACATATTGCATGTAATATGAACTCTATTTGAATAGAAAAATTGCTAACCATATATAATTATCTGAAAGTGTGTAAGGAACTAAGACATTTATTTCCACAGGAAACTCCAGAATTTGTATTGTTTAAAAAGATAGATAATCCCTTTATTACCCATTCCCCAGTTTTGAATAACCAACACTGTTATAATAATGCACTTTTTACCTATGTGACTACCTTGTATCTAAGCATCTTCTGAGAGCCCCCTTATTTCAGTTAATTTGACAGACTTGCTTTTTAGCCAACTTATAAATGACTCCACGGGAGTGAGCATAATGTTATCTATATGGCACATATGAACTAGCGCTGTCTAGCTGTGAAAAACTGTCCAAATGCACTGAGATAAGAGGTGGCCTTCAAGGGCTATGAAATTAGCATATGAGCCTACCCAAGTTTAGCTTTCAACAAGGAATACCAAGAAAGCAAAGTAAATTTGATGATAAAAGTAAATTGGAAAGTTGTTTAAAATTGCATGCCATATCTGAATCATTAAAGTTTAATTTTTACTAGACTATTCCTTTAAAGGGAACAGTATTTTGATATTTGGGAAGTGCAACATTTTTATATGTTAAGTTTCTTTGCAGGATGTAAACTCTATTAGATTTAGATTTTTTTCATAGCAATGTGTATATTCATGTCAATTTTGAATGGGGCCTGGAACTTAAAGTGATCGTAAAATCTTCCCTTTTTAAAAACAGATGCAGAATGTTAGTGATATTTTAGATGGAGTTTAATTAATCAGTTGTAATGAAGTTGCAATATAACTTACTTTTTAATATAAACTACTAAAAACATTAATTACGCAAATTAAAGAGAAGCAGTATATATATATATATATATATATATATATATATATATATATATATATATATATATATATATATATATAAAATTCACATTTTTGTAGTATATATATATATTTTTAATGAAAATACATTCACATTTAACTAGGAAGTGGATGATTATGTTTAAGTATAAAAATAGAGATGGTTATGTGCTGGAAGAGTAAATAAAAAACAAATAGACTAAAATAGGAGGGTCCTCTGCTCCCTGAGTACCTGATCAAAATGTGCAAAACAAAAAAGTCTTTATTGTGCATTATCTATGCTTAATTTTTTTTTTTAATTTTTTTATATTCTTTATTTGAGGTTTAGTTCAAGGCATACAAAACCATAAAAGAGATTCTCATGTTACATATATCAAAATATCAGTTTTACAATGAGTACATAGGACAAAATGTAAAGGTGAAAAATAAAAGGTCAGTAGTTCATGTACCAGGCAAGTAGCATTTAAATATGATGCCAATCAATTTTGATACCTCCAAAATAATACTCACGACCACTCTTGGACCTCAACAGATAAAAAGATTTCAACGCAATAGGAGGTAATATTGGATATAGGAGACCACTTTGGGATCTCAGATGGTAAACCTCTTTATAAGAATAATAGATAGATCTTTGGGTGTCTGAACAATAGTGAACCCCTGTCAAATTTGGTAAATTTAACTTAATAAAGAACCACCTTTTGAATATATAGTGGCTACTCTTGGGTTGCTTCCGATGCAATAAAGTATTAGGGGGATAGTAGGGAAAAGGCACAGTAGTATTCCCCAGGGTTCACAGTCACTGTAACTCAAAGTAAAGATGACTATATATATGTACTCCAATATAAGAACCTGCCGTATATGTGAATAATATGTTATCCCCATAGAGAGCACATGTTCATTTCCTCTGAACTAGTGGAGCTAATACACAGTCAATCAATATGAAAAAGAAGAACAGAGGGTATAAGCCTCTACACTCACCCCGCAGTAACTGATAGTCAGCTTCTATAAATTTCACTCGAAAAGTAATGGCAGCTTCCAGGTCAAAGGCTTCGTCATCCTGGTGAACCGCAACTCCTGTGCGGAATTATACACTAGACGTGCCTTTCTCTTTAGCGCCACCCGAGTCTTTTAGGCGTCTGACGTCATCATCGGGACATGCCGAGAGGGGGGGTGTGAGGCTTAACCAATCAGAGCGCTCCAGCGCCGGTCGAATCTTCAGCTCTCACAGGGGGAAATACAATATGATATTGCGGCAGGTAAAAAACCAGTTGGAGTAGAGGCTGTGTGGGCTCTTGAGGGTAAGCGGACTCCTTGTAGTCCGTAAATATAGGCAGAAAAAAGAGATTCAAGAGATCCAGTTGCAGAAAAATCAAGTGGCTTTATTAGTGGATTAAAATCCTAGTATATACCAGCACGGTAGCAGAGAGACAGCTGGCCCTACTAGTTTCGGCGGAGTGCCGTAATCTAAGACCTGCCTATAAAGTATTAGGGGGATAGTAGGGGCTTATGAACAGTATATGATCTCTCAAATGCCGTACTTCAAGTTAGTTATCTTTATCTAATAGGCAGTGTTCAAGCAAAATATGCAGATGAGTGAGCCCAAATGGTTCAAAAGGGATTAACAAGTATATATTATCTAGATGGGTTATGACGTTTGGCAACGTATAAGTATATAATAGCAGGTACTTATCTGTTAGGTTTGATTGGATTGTATGATACCTAGATGAGCACTAGATGGTGTGGTGCAATCAGCAACCATGGGAGATAATATAATTATGTATTGATGTGAGCTTAGGTATCAGAATATGTAGTGGGAGTTCCCTTCACACCTCAGTTGCGTATATGTCTTTAGCTTATCTCTAATCATAAGATATAGCAGATATTAGTATTTCTTATTAGATTGGACCCTCATAGCTGCATGTTACAAACGCCATACTGTTTCGGGCGCTAACAGCACAGCAACTTAAATCCACAAGCCAGTGAGGTCAAACTTAAAATTACATGTCAAGCTAAATATTTGTGCTGAGTGGGATACTCCTATTCCAACCTGAAACTTTACATTTAGTTACTCTGATGTTAATAGAAATAGTGTATATGAATTCCTATAAGAGGTAGTTATTGGTGAATTTCCTGCAGTGAGCCATTAGGAGTGATGTCAAAGCAGTTAGGCCTAATAAAAATCTATTTCCCAACTTGTACAGCTAAGCAGGGTAAACAAATATTGCTCTAATAAACTCTGATTAGGGTTCCAATATAGTTAACTTACATAGAGGAATATAGCTAAACATCCTATATAGTAGATATACTGTATGTATATTCTTATAAGGGGGAGCTACGGGTGAAATCTCTACAGAGAGTTATTAGGAGTGGTGTTAGAATAGTTAGGCAGAATAAGAATCAATATTCCAACTCGTATAACTAAGCAGGGTCTAGTTAGGGCTCAAATATAGTTAGCTGACATAGAGGAATGCAGCTGAACATCCTATATAGTGCACATATGCATTCTTATAAAAGGGAGCTATGGGTGAATTCACTGCAGCCTCTGTAGGGAGCTATTTGGAATAGTGTTAGAGCAGTTAGACATGATAGAAATCTATATCCCAACTTGTATAACTAAGCAGGTTAAGCAAAGATTGCTTTGGTAACTCCTAGTTAGGGTTCAAGCATAGTAAACACGCATAGAAGAATTTAGCTAAACATCCTATATATTGCACTTATGCTAAGGAACTAAAAACTCACATAAGAGAGCGTAACAGGATACTACAGTGCTTGACAGAAATACCGTCTTGCACCTATACTTATTTGCTGTTTTAGAACAATTAGGCATATCAGCTCACTTCAACTGTCATAGAGTAAACACACAAACTTTAAGTGCAATTGTATATGGGAATAGTATCCATTATAGGTTTGTATTGGCAACGGGATGCTTAGGTATTCAGACAAACAGAGTCCTCATTAAAAGTTCCCATGAGATAGTTTGCACAGTAGTATGAGAATGGAGCACGGGTGACTACTTTTATTTTATACATATCTATACATCCATAAGGACAACTGAATAAACCCAGAAGCAGCTAGTATTACTAATAGGGCTGCTAAAATGGTTTTAAATGCCTGCTGATACATGATCTGAAGGTAGACTGACATTAGCCACATTAGAAATTACAGTTTACCCTACTCCGGTCTTTGCCCATGTTGGTTGTAATAGAGAGAATGTAATGGAAGTTGCACACTTTTTAGCACTGTGGGGTTTTATAGGACACCCTGCTAGAACCCAAACTTTGTCCATATACCCTGTAGGGATTTTCAGCCCCTGACAATCTTCAGACTCACGGTATTGAGGAACGGCAAATCTTGGTATGCCATCTTCCCATGTAGGCAATGTCTCTGTTGTGTATAGAGGCCTGCAGCACTTGAAATTATTCACTGATGTCCAGATTGACTCTGCAAAAGGAGTTTGTGTTTCTGAAGTGAGATGTGGGGTTATCAGTGCATCCACCCTTCTGTTATAGATAGACAAATGCTCAGTTGTCTCCTGACACTGAGTTCCACATGTGGAGATTTATTGCGGGTTGCGCTGGGCTGAAGGAATTATGTCCTCTTTCGCTGACGGCTTCTCAGGGCTCTGAGTCTGCGAGGAGCTACATTTTGCAGATTGTTGGGGATCTGCTTGTAGCGATGTCAGCAAGTCTCCTAAGCTCCTCTGCAGGTCGCGGTAATGCTGGGATATTATTGATTGGACTTTCTGTTCCCAGGTATCAACTGCTTTCATGATAGTTTCCATTTGTCACAGGAGAGATTGCCCCAAATTGAGTGCAGAATAGGTACAGTAGTGAGAAAAGGAGTTGTTGAGAGATCTTGGAGCGTATTGTGGTTATCGCTGCTCTGTAACGACAGAGACGTTCAGTTGTTCTGCTGGGGTAGGAGTGGTAGACTGCAACCTATAGAATAATCTGGTAAACTGAATTTAACATCAAGCCTAGTAATATTTATATTGTTTCTTTGCTACACATAGAGGCCTACTTATCAAGCCGTCAACTTACTTGCATCCAATCAGCCAATAGGATTGAACTTGCATTCTATTGGCTGATTGGAATAGCCAATAGAATGCGAGCTCAATCCTATTGGGTGATTGGATCAGTCAATAGGATGAAAGCTCAATCCTATTGGCTGATTGCAACAGCCAATAGGATTTTTTCAACCTTAATTCCGATTGGCTGATAGAATGCTATCAGCCAATCGGAATCTAAGGGACACAATCTTGGATGACGTCATTAAAAGGAACCTTCATTCCGAAGAAGACGTCGTAAGAAGAGGATGCTCCGCATCGGATGTCTTGAAGATGGAGCCGCTCCGCGCCGGATGAATGAAGATAGAAGATGCCGTCTGGGTGAAGAATTCTGCGGGCTTGGATCAAGACTTCGGCCGCTTGGATGAAGACTGTTGCCGGCTTCGATGAGGACTTCTGCCGCTTCATTGAGGAAAATGTCGGCTCTTCAGAAACTGTAAGGGGATCTTCGGGGGTTAGTGTTAGGATTCTTTAAGGGTTTATTGGGTGGGTTTTATTTTTAGGTTAGGGTTTGGGCAGCAATAGAGCTAAATGCCCTTTTAAGGGCAATGCCCATACAAATGCTTTTTTCAGGGCAATGGGGATCTTAGGTTTTTTTTAGTTAGGTTTTTATTTGGGGGGGTTGGTTGTGTGTGTGGTGGGTTTTACTGTTGGGGGGTATTTGTATTTTTTATTTACAGGTGAAAGAGCTGATTTCTTTGGGGCAATGCCCCGCAAAAGGCCCTTTTAAGGGCCATTGGTGGTTTATTGTAGGTTAGGTGTTTTTTTTATTTTGGGGGGCTTTTTTATTTTCATAGGGCTCTTAGATTAGGTGTAATTAGTTTAAATCTTTGATAATTTATTTTTTATTTTGTGTAACTTAGTGTTTATTTTTTTTTGTAACTTAGTGTTTGTTATTTTTTGTAACTTAGTTGTTAGTTTTTTGTAACTTTGTAATTTTTTATTGTAGATTTAAATTATTTGAGTAGGGTTACGTTTTGAAATATATAATATAGTTAATTTAATTTGTAGTTTAATGTAGTTTTATTATAACAGTTAGGGTAGATTAATTATTAGTTTAATATAGTTTAATGTAATTTAGTATAATAGTTAGAGTAAATTAATTAATAGTTTAATATAGTTTAATGTAATTTAGTATAATAGTTAGGGTAGATTAATTAATAGTTTAATATAGTTTAATGTAATTTTAGTATAACAGTTAGAGTAGATTAAATAATAGATTAATATAGTTTAATTTAAATCTAAAGGTAAGTTTAAATGTATTATAAGATAGGGATGAGTTAATATTTAATGTGAAGTTAAGGGGTTATTAGGTTTAGGGGTTAATAGGTTAATTTAGTTTACGGTGATGTGGGGGGCTGGCGGTTTAGGGGTTAATAGATTTAGTAAGTGCTAGTGATGTGGGAGGCCAGGGGTTAATACATTTATTTAGTTGCGGTGGGCTCCGTGAGCGGCTGGATAGGGGTTAATAACTTTATGTAGGTGGCGGGGGGGTCCGTGAGCGGAGGGATAGGGGTTAATAACTTTATGTAGGTGGCGGCGGGGTCCGTGAGCAGTGGGATAGGGGTTAATAACTTTATGTAGGTGGCGGGCGGTAGATTAGGGGTTAATAAGTATAATGTAGGTGACGGCGGTGTCGGGCGGCAGATTAGGGGTTAATAAGTATAATGTAGGTGACGGGGGTGGCGGGGCGGTTGATTAGGGGTTAATAAGTATAATGTAGGTGGCGGCGGTGTAGGGGGCAGCAGATTAGGGGTGTTTAGTCTCGGGGTACATGTTAGGTGTAAACGTAACTTTTATTCTCCCATAGGAATCAATGGGATATCGGGCAGCAGCGAACATGAGGTTTCGCTGCTTTCAGACTCCCATTGATTCCTATGGCATCCGCCACCTCCAGGGTGGCGGATTGAAAAGCAGGTACCATTGGCCATAATAGTGGTGAGCGAACCTGTTAGAAATTTGTTAACTAGCAAAAGTAGTCAGATAGTGTTGAATTTGCATTCGGAACATCTGTAATGACGTAAGCATCAATCTGTGTCGAACTGAGACTGGCGGATCGTATGTTACGTCACAGATTTCAACTTTTGCCTGTCTGTAGGCTTTGATAAATAAGGGGAATCAAGCTCTCCACAATTACACTGCAGAATTCCAGCGTATTTGCGGTTGACGGCTTGAGTAGGCCTCATAGTTGTTGTAAATAATACTCGATGAAGCTCTAGGAAAGAGATTTTGTGTAGATTAATGCAGAGGCTTGAAGGGGCAGACAGTCTAGTGCCCTATCATGGCCACCGCCCAGAAGTTCCCCCCTATCTATGCTTAATTTAAAAACAAAATTTGTCTGGTGATACACTCTTATTTAATTTATCAATAAAAGAATTATTAAAAATCATCAGATAGTCATATCACATAAAGAGTCACTAATCGACACAAACACTTAATAACAGATCTCATAAAAACAAATTTATAAATTATAAAAATGTCCAAAGCAAAGTTAATAAAAATCTACTTGCAATAAATGCAAACAAAATAGTCAAACTTGGTGAACAAATGCTGAAAAAGAAAAAGACAGGGCTCTTTTTAAACGAATGCCAGAGCTGGGAAACTAGGTGAATATATTCACTTACACCGGTGAAGTCTCCATTCTGTGTATGAGGCTTTGGGAATCCTTATAGGTATATGTGCGGCAACCCCTCTAGATATGTCTGGTCAAACCGAACTTTGACTCCAGTATATGAATTCATGAGTTTGAAAATCTTTAAATCCCGTTTGTGGTTCCAGCTCTAGGTGTGGTCACATGGTATACCAAACAAAAGATATTCCTAAGAATCAGATGTTTGAGCAACGCGTTTCTACTGACATGCAGTCTTTGTCAAGCTCAATAGCCTGCTGTTACAATGTCCATTTTATAGGGCAAATTTAAAGTGGTATTTTCCTAAAAATTAATGACAATTGGTATCTCTTGCAGATTTAATAAATTAGTGTAATATCTGATTAGTTTGTTTAAAAGATATCAGACCAAACTATATATTCATATTCTAATTGTTAAATTTAAAAAAGTTTAAAAAGTATGTATAAAAAAAATATATAAGTTCAGAATGCCCTTAAAGAAAGCATTGGATTTTCAGAGATATTCACATAGAGATCTCGAGATATCTAGACATATACTGTATATTCATATACATATCTCGCTATAAATAGATATATCTGTCCAAAAATCATCACATATAGAATTATTTATTTAGAAATAAAAAGTACATATTCCGTTAAGAAAACATTCTTACAATATGAAATATTTGCATTTTCATGTACACTTTTCGAGAAGAATACATCATGGGCTTTGCGCAACAGATTAGTGGGGGGGGGTTTCTTTCTATTTGTCTTCTCCATTGACTTCTATGGGGGAATACTTGAGCGCGCATGCAATTTGGCTTTTTGGATTAAGCGGCTTAATGCACGCAAAAAATAAGTTATTTTAAGCATGTGAGGCTTTAGAGGAGGTCTTCAAATGGGTGCAGTTTAAAATGGTGGATCTTGAACAAACCAATTTGGATGAGGATGGGACTTCTGCACTCTTTTATATGATTGAGTACTACGAGTCTGCAACGCATCTGAATATTTCCTTTCTTTCACCTGCTGAATATATAGGGTTGGCCCTATATTTATTGGGTATCTAAGCCCCTACAAGTTTACCGCTGTAGAGACCTTTTAGACTTTGCAAGGGTGTTTTATGGGCACAAGTATTTCCTTGTGATTTGGATTGCTGTATAGGACTCTTCAGAAGACATAGGACAGCCATTTTGGATGCATGAGCTGAATTGTTTGTAACAATATTTATACATAAATGTATGTCTTATAAACATGTCTTTCATGTATACCAACACGCCTTACTATGTATATGTATGATATCTTCGTCTGACGTGCTCACACTAATGCTCTGCCCCACAGCGTTCTGATCATAACTCTGTCTTTCTTATGGGATTTATTTTAAAATGGCTGTCCTCTGCCCAAGCCAAAGAACCGTCTCCCCAGCCCATCTTCCATCCCCCTGATACCAGCTGGGGTAGTGTTTCTTGGGCAATGCAAGATACCCTATGTGCAATATGATTCCTTTATCACACCACACTACTGCACACAGCCCACCCCAGCTATAGGGCCATTCTCATATACACCGGCCAAGTGTTCAAGCAGCGAAGCGTTCATAGCGACGTCACTAAGCGTTCGCTTTTTGATCCTTCAATGTCGGCTCTTCCTATCGTGAAGCAGAATTCACTAAACGTTGGATTGTTCACCCACTGATAGGGAACATGAGCTGGGTTAGATCGTCATGAGACAGGTTAGTTTTACCCTACTGATGCGTCCTCGCAATAGTAATCCTGCTCAGTATGAGAGGAACCACAGGTTAAGACATTTGACAAGCTGTTCTTTTAAAAGGTTTTTTTTCTTCCTCTTGTCTAATAAAAAGATTTCCTCTTAAAAAAAAAAGTTATTTTGCAACTTGTAATACCTGAGCAACCCCAAATGCGAAAAACCATAACACACGCAGTGTTTTCGCAATTGCGAAAAACAGATTTGCCGCAAGACTTGTAATCTTGCCCTATGAATTTAATTTGTTGTGTAGATAGAAATACAGTATATCTAATTCAGTGTAGCTGTGAGAAGCAGTATATAGGGGAGTCGGAAAAAAAACAAAATAGGATTGAGCTTGCATTCTATTGGCTGTTCCAATCAGCCTTTTAAGGCTAATGCAAGACTCGTAATCTAGGCGCTAGTTTCTCAGCTCTGGCAATCGATTAAAAAGAGCAATGTCTCTTTCTTTTTCAGCTCTTGTTCACCAAGATTGACTGTTTCGTTTTTTCATTTATTGCAAGTGGATTTGTATGAACTTTGCTTTGAACATTTTTATAATTTATGAATTTGTTTTTATGGGATCTGTTATTAAGTGTTTTTGTCGATTAGTGACTCTTTATGTGATATGACTATCTGATGATTTTAATATTCCTTTTATTGATAAATTAAATAAGAGTGTATCACCAGACATATTTTGATTTTAAAAAGAAAGAAAAGTCCAAACTAAACTTGCATGGTTCAGATAAAGCAAGTCATTTTAAGACACTTTTAAATTCACTTCTATTTTCAAAATGTATACATATCCTACACTAGTGGGAGCTAACTGCTGATTGGTGCCTGCACACATATATCTCGTATGATTGGCTAACTAGATTTGTTCAGCTAGCTGTCAGTAGTGCAATGCTGTTCGTTCAGCAAAGAATAGCAAGAGAATGAAGCAAATTTGATAATAGACATAAATTGGAAAGTTGTTTAAAATTGTATGTTCTATCCAAATCATAAAATAAAATTTGGGGTTTCCTTTCCCTTTAAATTAAGCATAGATATTGCGCAATATAGACTTTTTTTGTTTTGCCCTTTTTGATGATTATGTTCAAGGCCAACGATAATATAATATTATGATTTAACATTTCTGTTTTTCTACCTTAGAATTTCCTGGCAGTTGTTAAAATAGTTCTTAGACACATTTTCACTTCCTTATTTGTATACATCTAACTCAGATGATATATAATTTCACAAAGCAGAGATCACATCTGGGTCTGCACACAAGAAAGCTTGGGCCTCAGAAGTATATTAGGTGATTTCTGAGACATTGGCCTCTATTTAACAAGGTCTGGCGGACCTGATCCGACAGTGCAGATCAGGTCCGCCAGACCTCGCTGAATACGGAGAGCAATACACTCTCCGTATTCAGCATTGCACCAGCAGCTCACAAGAGCTGCTGGTGCAACACCGCCCCCTGCAGACTCGCGGCCAATGGGCCGCCAGCAGGGAGGTGTCAATCAACCCGATCGTACTCGATCGTGTTGATTTCTGGCGATGTCTGTCCGCCTGCTCAGAGCAGACGGACAGGTTATGGAGCAGCGGTCTTTGTGACCGCTGCTTCATAACTGCTGTTTCTGGCGAGTCTGAAGACTTGCCAGAAACACGGGCCGTCAAGCTCCTTTCGGAGCTTCATAGATAGGCCCCTGTTTATCAGGTTTTGCTCTTTAAATCACTGTTGGCATTTCAGTTTGTTTGGAACTGGTTTACCCTTAATGTGCTGCCAATGAATTGTTATAACAACAGCAGAGTATGAAATGTATGTAAAATTGGAACTTTAGATATATTTTTGTAAATTAAATAACCAATTTGTTCTTTACCACCCATTAAAATGGGCTGCCCTTGCAGGGAAATCAGACCTTCTAATGTTATCACTTTTCTGTATACACTCCCTTGTCGTATCTTGTATGATTTATACCAAAGACCAATATTAGAGAAATAATTAAAAATAAACATGTTACTACTTATCTCTCCTACCCACCACTGTGAATGTAATGTTTTTATCAGATGTTTACTTAGCTTTTCTTTAGCTTATATTGAAATTTTATGTACAGGTGGGAATACCATAGGCACAAGAAACTATTTTAAATTCCAAAATTATGATAAATTAGCTGTTTGAAAACAATTTAAAGAGATGTTAAATAGTCTATTTCATTGTAATAATAAAAAAGCACTAAGCAGTTGCTTATACTTAAATAAACTAATTGCATTATGTATTATTCATCTATTTAAATGGATTTTACATTTTATTTATTTTTTTACACAGCCCTACAAGGAGGAGTAGACCTTTGCAGGAAGGTTTATCTTAGCCTGAAGCAGGGCCGGTGCTTGGATTTTTAGCCACACAGGCGAGGATACATTTTGCCGCCCCCCCCATTACATACCATCGAAATTGGCAAATGGCAAGCAAGGATTCAGGAGGTGCAGAGTTAAATCAGGACTAACATAAGGGACCTGATTTCATACTAATCCTGACACATTTCCCAATACAGTGCAGTTTTAGTGTGACATAAATATTATTTTATTTTACCATAGCAAGTAATTTATTACAAATAACCAAGACACATGAAGATAAATGTTTAGTTGTCACAAGGAGCAGTATATATATATATATATATATATATATATATATATATATATATATATATATATATATATATATATATATATATATATATATATATATATATATATATCATACCAGGGTTGATCACCTCACTACACACACAGACTATTTAACTTATCACTACAAAAGACCATCATGAAAGTGAACTAAAGACACCACAACTGATCACATCTCCCCTGTTAAATAAAAGCACAAAGTTTAAATATTGTAAACAAACAGGTGGAACAGGATAAAGTGAATCAGATTCCAATCAGATGATTTGATTCACTAATGTACTCTGTGCGAGTGTCTGACGGTGCAGCACCTAGGCTATAGGATAATAAGATGGGCCTCTCCCAGAAATATATATATATATATATATAGTATCGTGTAGGCAGTGCAACAACTTTACTTCCCTGACAACTCTGCATTGTTTAGAAATCACCCTCCAAAGAAAACTACACTGACTGAAACCTTCATTCCAGAGATCTTTTTTTTATTTTGTTTAAAATTGTATTTATTTGTCAGAAGTAGAAAATCAATCAGGACAATGTCACAATCAGCCCTAATAAAATACACCTAATCATGTCATTGGACGGCAGGTATCACAGGAGCACAAGTTTGTCACCTACCTGCATGCATGGTGATCAGCCCCAGCTCCTCGGTGACACGTGTTTCTTCATATATATGAGTAGCCAGGACCTGCGCCTCATCTAGAGAAGTCCGAGTTCGCCCGAGCAGTCCTCAGTGTGTACAGGCACAGGAGGGTCAGACACAGCAGTGTGTGCAGCCCCATAGTCACACCGGGAGTTTACATGCACCTGCTTGGGTGGGTCGGTGTGCCAGGCGGTATTGGTTGGTCGGGAGTGGGACCGTGGGGGGAGGGGATGCCATGCACTGCGTGCCCTATTACCCAATTTGCATTAGAAATGAATGCAAATTGGCTGAGCCTGAGCCAAAAAAGATAAGGGACCGTTGTAAAAATAAAAAATCAGGCTGCTCTAAATTGCGCCCCCCTGCTGGGGCGCCCTAAGGAGGTTGCCTTATATCAAAAGCTGGCCCTGGCCTGAAGTCATAAAACTTCTAGTGAGTAGACTAGATAACAGGGAGTAAGATTTGCACATGACCAGAACTGACAGAAGAAAACTTAGGTTTTGAAAATTATCTGCTCTTATTACACTGAGGGTTACACTGAAATGTTTTGCTAGTTTGCAATAAACAAGTAAGTTATTTGCTGGGTTTTTTTACACCATCTGTTTCATTTTATATTTACTTTGATTTAACATATTTGTTTTTACCAAAGGAGCTCTGTTTAATATCCCTTTAATACACTCCAGCAGGTAAAGTGGATTATTGGGAATAAATTAAAGGGGTAATAAAATGATGGCACACTTTCCCTTTAAGCTTGGAATATATGTGGTAGTTATTTGAGAGACTGTTGTTCTGTAGGAAGATTTATTAAAATACATTGGTGAAAACAATTTATTCCAACTGTAAGCAATGTACCTTTGTAATGTAATTGAACAAAATATGCCGCTTTAGAGCTATATGTATAGAAACTGCTAGAGACATGTGGGCCAGATTATAAGTGGAGTGCAAAATATCACTTTCGTTAAAGTGATATTTGCGCTCCACTTTGTAATACCAGCGCACGCATATATGAGCTAGTATTACAGATGAGGTGCAATGTGACCTTGTGTTCGCATTGCACAGAAGCATTGCGCTCACAAGATCGTGCTTACATAGACTCCAATAGAGCTTTGTTTTCATGCCGTCTTACACATCATGAGAACTAGCGCAGCGGAGGGGGTAAGTCCTGGGCTTGTCCCATTTGGCCAGATGCAGTAACTAACCTTTCCATTTTTGCTTTTAATCTTAGCTGAGAGCTTGCTAGTGAGTGCAGGGTTTTCTCTGTGTGTTATATGCTTATAAAGAGCACAAATAATTACCTCCCTGTGTAAATATATACAGTGTCCTGGATGAACGGAAAGGCAGTGTTCATTGAAAAGGTAATAAACAGTGGTTGGGATCTTAAGCTGAATGC